>NC_053491.1:23003946-23206446 GCF_905171775.1 Rana temporaria | reverse complement strand
TCAGGCTGGGGTTAGCGCAGCCTCAAACCACTGGTGTCAGTTCCCTGTTGCTTGTGCTCATGTTTGAATATGTTTTATTCAGCCAGAGTTGCTTGAAATCTCTGATTTGCAGAGACAATCCCCACATTCCACAATGCCTGAAAGTGTATTGTATATAATGGCTCTTCTTTGCTGCAGCTTGGGTTCCATGGTATCATTTTATCAGACAATGCTACTGAAGAAAGGTTTAGTAACCTTATTGGAGGTTACTACAAAGTGACTGTATCCTTCGAGGCTGTACAGCTTGGGTTTAGGCATCACAGAGAATTACTTGATCAAAAGGAGAGAAAAACAAAGGAATCATGCAACCTCATATATCATGATACAAAATATTATATATATATATACTGGAGAAAGAGAGATAGAGATAGATAGAGAGAGAACTGCTATATATATTTGTATATACTACAAATACTGTATATTTATACTACACACACACACACACACACATATATATATATATCAACATGTATATAATTATTAATTACTATATCTATCTATCTATCTATCTATCTATCTATCTATCTATCTATCTATCTATCTATCTATCTATCTATCTATCTAATATAATATATCTAATATAACAATACTGTATCTGTAAACTGGCAAGCTATTGAACATTATATATATATATATATATATATATATATATATATATATATATATATATATATATATATATATACACCTTTCTACATACTTCAAAGATATAGGATTTTACTATCTATCTATCTATCTATCTATCTATCTATCTATCTATCTATCTATCTATCTATCTATCTATCCGATATAATATATATATAATATAATATAACAATACTGTATCTGTAAACTGACAAGCTATTGAACATTATATATATATATATATATATATATATATATATATATATATATATATATATATATATATATATATATATATATATATATATATATAAACACCTTTATCTACTTCAAAGATATAGGATATACCATCTATCTATTCCACCCACCTACCTGTCTGTATACTGCATGTATCTATCTATCTATCTATCTAATATTATATATCTAATATAACAATACTGTATCTGTAAACTGACAAGCTATTATATATCTATCTATCTATCTATCTTTTTTTTTTCCTTTCCATCTATCTATTCCACCCACCTACCTTTCTGTATACTGCATGTATCTATCTATCTATCTATCTATCTATCTATCTATCTATCTATCTATCTATCTATCTATCTATCTAATATAATATATCTAATATAATATAACAATGCTGTATCTGTAAACTGACAAGCTATTGAACATTAATTATATATATATATATATATATATATATATATATATATATATATATATATATATATATATATATATATATATATATATATATATATATATATATATATACACCTTTCTACATATACTTCAAATATATAGGATTTTACCAACTCTCTCTCTCTCTCTCTCTCTCTCTCTCTCTCTCTCTCTATCTATCTATCTATCTATCTATCTATCTATCTATCTATCTATCTATCTATCTATCTATCTATCTATCTATCTATCTATCTATCTCTCTATCTCTTGCTATGTTTATACACATATAGATAGATGCATTAACAAAACACCCACTTGCAATATGTGAACAGCAACACCGATTTAGTAATATACAAGCAGATGATGAGCAGTTAGATGACTGTAATTCTACAAATATGGGAAAAGAGGAGATATATTGACTGTAATTTAAAGCAAGGCAGTTGTCTCTTAACCCTTGCAGCTTTCTGCAGACCTCAATTACTTAGGAGTTTATCTGTAAAGAGATGCTAGCAGCAGAATGGAAACCCAGCTGAAAGGGGAACTCATTAACCCCATGGAGCTACCATTGTCCCCATCCCAGCCTGCTAACCAGCAGTTAACTCGTTACTGGCCAAGCCTTTCCACCTCCAGCACACTGCTGGCCTCCCCCTGCCTGTTTAATGGTTAACAAGCCTGTCCTGTATAGTCGGGTGGGGCTGGTATAGCAGAGGATACATTTTTCATGTCCTATGTGTCATATAACTTTTTGTTTTTTTTTAAGTGATTAATGACGACCAAATTAAATCAGGGACTTTTAATAGCCAAACCGAGCTTCAATAATTTAATAGAGCTGTGTGCTATAAAATACAGACTCCTAAATCTGTCAGCTCTGTACATTTCTTGGTCCTTATCCACTATTTTACTGGCCGATTAGCAGCTACTTACAAACAGTAGATCAAATAGATGATTTGATGGGGGGGATGCATTAATCCTTGGCTAAAGCATGGCTCTGCTATTAGTACATATACATAAATAATGTATTAGCCCATGCATGGGTTGGCATACACTGTAGCTGCTCTGGAATATAATGATGGGTTTACTCCAGTCTTCCTCTGATTGTCACAAATGGCTTGGTGGTGACACCCAAGTCATGAGACATGTGATGGATACCATTGTCCAGAAATGACCCTCCATTAACACCAGCTCTTAGCATCTGTATCCTGTCACCAGCTTTCATCTCTGAGCCAAGAGAAGGCTTCATTGTGAGAGTGCCATGCTGAGACCAACCTTTGGATCAACTTAGATGGGTAACTGGGGCTGACCCAAAGCTTGATCCCCCATATCTGAGCTCTGCCTTGCTGCCAGTCTCCCTTGATGCCAGTGATGTGCAGGTGCTGCCATTTGGAGAGATTTAATAACAACACAATAGGGAGATATGATTAATATTAATTAACAAAATCCAAAGCATGAGTTTATTTTATAGTTATTATTTTTTTTTATTTTTTTTGGAACAGTCAAAATGAAATCAGCCTGATTAGGAGAGGAGCTGGGTTGGAGGAGAGAAAGAGGGAGAGAGAGAGCCACAGTTGACCTGGTGGGTGACAGGCTCAGGTTGGAAGGGTGACATTTTATTGTAAGCCTGACTGTGAAAGGAAGAAAAGGGAAGGACCAGTCAATTTAATGCGGGGACCAAGAGTGCAAGAGCGTTGCTAGGCGACAGAGATGCTGCGAAAGTTCTATCAGAAGCGCTACTCTGACCTTATGCAAATAAAAGCTCCCAACTCTTTGTGGAGAGGCTGAAATTTCCACCCACTGTGTCACCAATACCTGGCATAGAGCCTTTTATTCAAATGTACTCAAAAAACACACACAGAGCATGTGACAAAGCCTGACATGTTTAGGGCTGGAGAGAAAAAACTGAGAAGGGAGGATAAAAAAGAAAAAAAATGCTTCTTAGCATAGAAATGTCAATGTTCTGTCCTTCACAGTCATCTCTACTGAGCCAAAGTCTTAGGAAAACTCTGCCACTGCAAAGATAATTGTTACATCAACACTGGGCATCCTTGCTTTGCATCAACACACTCTTAGGTAGATGTGGCAGAACATAGGTATCATGAGGTAAGGAGTGCCAGCACTACTCAAGACACATTAGGGCTGATTAACTAAAAGCTGTTCACTTTGCAAGGGAATTTGCATTTGTTTGCCTTTAGTAAATCAACCGTCCAGGGCCGTCTTAATAGCATCATGGGCCACTGGGCAAAGTAATTCTCTGGGGCCCCTACAATGATGACAGTGCAGGTAAACAGACATCAAGTAGGTAGGAACAGGCCTGACGCTACAGGACAGGCAAAACAAACAATTGCTTGGGGCCCCGAGATGGCCTGGGGCCCCAAACTTCCCCTTCCCAGGCTGTAGCGTGGCCGAGCTCCTCTCCCTTCCTCCTGGAGTCCTGTCAGTCCGGCCGGGTACCGCGCGTGGTACAGGAGATTCAGTTTCCTGTTCCCGGTCGGACTGACAGGAAGTGCACACTGAGTGCTCACTTCCTTTCAGTGCGGCCGGGAACACAGGAAACAATCTCCTGTACCGCGCGGTACCCGGCCTGGGCACTATCTGATAGGGGACTGGGGACCCATAATGATAGAACACCGGACTGACAGGTGGAAGAGAAGCTCAGCCATGCTACAGCAGCAGCCTACAGGGAAGAAGGGGAGGTGAGAATAGAAAAACATAGAAACTGGGGGGGGGGGGGGGGAGCAAGAACATGGGTGTAAAAAATTAGTGTAGCACTAATGTAGGCTTCACGTGCGGGGGTGCTTGGGGGCCCCCATTTTGCTTGGGGCCCCCAAATTCCTTCAAACGGGGCTGGGTAGGAAGCAGACTGCCTCCCCTGTGTATCTATCACTCTCAGTGCCATCATGGGGCCCCCAATTCCGGGGCAGCGTTGGCACAAGGACCAGCTTCTTTGGGGAAAGTGCAGGGGCCCCCCATGCAAGTTGGACCCCCTGAGCAGTGCCCAGGTGTGCCCTCTCATTAAGACAGCCCTGCAACCGTCATACCAACAAGTCAAGAGAAGATCCCAGATAGCAAGCAATTGTGATATTAAGTTTGAAAAAGACTTGCTAAGCTATTGCTAGACTTGGCAGGCTTCAAAAGTTTGCAGCAAGTCCGCATTGCATGACTCCAGACAGGGCCGGTGTCCTGATGAAAAAGTTCCCCCGGCGGATAAGGACCCCCCCCCCCCAGGGCCGATCCTAGGGTCACAGGCGCCTGGGTACAGAAATATTTCTGGTGCCCCAACATGGGCGTGGTCATTTACTAACTCCTCCTCTTTACAAATGTTTCTATGGCAACAACTCAACTACAGAGATGCTCCCCCACAAAGTCTTCATAACCCTGAGATCCTTACATGTACACTGCTCCTAAAGCACCCCTGCCCATTGAAATCAATGGGCAGTGCCTGCAAAGCGCCTCGGCACTTTATTTGGCCACTAGTGGGGGTTAAATGTACCTCTAAAACTATGGTAAAGTGCCGCTAACACTAAAACTGGCAGCGCTTTATCGCCGACGCCCCCACACTGTCAGTGTGAAAGGGCTCTTGGTACATCTCATTATATATCACTTCTGTAGATGGACTACTGAGGTGCAGGAAGAGACAGGGGCTATCTATCCTATGCAATCTATCATGCCATAAAATATATAGATCAGGGGCAGCCCAGAGCACTTGTAAAGGGATACTGGGGATGCCATCCCCCAGCACACTGAACAATGACTTACCTCAGTTCTCTCTCTGTGCAGTCCGAGATAGAGATGGAAGGGGGAGGCATGCCAACTGGAGTTGGTGGAGACAGTGTGGGATCCAAGACTCCCAGTGTGAGGAATTCATTCCTGCACATTAGCACTCAGCAGCCACTGAAAACTAGAACTCTTGTGTCAGAAGAGGAGCGGCCCCTCCTCCAAGCACTGCCAGGCTGGACGGGCTGCCCTATGCTCACACACCTGGCACTTCGGTGCCCCCACCTCTGCAGGCGCTTGGGTGCAAAGCACCCTGTGCACCCTGCCTAGGATCGGCCCTGGACCCCCCTGTATTGCGCAGGCGCGGCGCTTGCACAGTACCAACCTCAACTGAGCCTCCGAAAATAGCCGAAGATATAGAGCTGATAGTCAGCTCAACACGGCGCCTGCCCAGTGACTGTGACACATGCCGCACACTCCCGATGCTAGTGCTACTCTGCAAGGGGCAGGCGTGATTTTAGCAATAAGGTACACGTTTTAGCGGGGCGTGTTGATGGGCGGGTTTTGCAATGTCGATGGGCGAATTGGCACAAACTATTTATCTCACAAAAGAGGTGGTATTTTAAAAATGATTTGTTAAATAGGTTGTGCAAACCCGCCCATCTACATTGCAAAATCCGCCCTTCATTTGTTTTAACAGACCCCGCTAAGACGCATACTTTATTGCTAAAATCACCCCCCGCCCCTTGCAGAGTAGCACTAGCATCGGGAGCATGCGACATGTGTCATAGTCATTGCGCAGGCGCTGTGTAGAGCTGACTCTCAGCTCTACATCTTCAGCTATTTTTGGAGGCTCAGTTGAGGTTCGTACTGCGCAAGCGCTGCGCCTGCGCAGTACAGGGGGTTCCTTATCCACCGGGGGGGAACTTATTTGGCAGAACAGCGGTGCTACCACCAGGCAAGCTAGGGAGCTGCCTAGGGCACACTGCTGCCTAGGACGCCCGGCCACTGGTGTTCCTACTCTTCTCTCTCCAGCAAGCTACTAAGTCTCAGCATCAGCAGGCATCCAACGCTCTGTTCGCACATAGCAGTGGAGGCGCAGAGGTGGCGGAGGACTGTGTCTGTGTCCTGACTCCCAAATTAATGGAAGCAAGAAAAGATTCATTGATGGACACTGGTAGGCTGCATAGATGGGCATTGGTAGGCTGCATTGATGGGTGCTGGTGAGGCTGCATATGATGGGCGCTGGTGAGGCTGCATTTGATGGGTGCTGGTGAGGCTGCATTTGATGGGCGCTGGTGAGGCTGCATTTGATGGGAGCTAGTGAGGCTGCATTTGGAACTTGTCCTTAAAGTGCTCTGCAAGTGTTCAACTCACCAGTGAAAATGTACAGCAAGCTAACACACTTACAATTCAACACTGATACAAATTTGTGGCACGTTATCCTTGCTATCAGGGATGAACACAGTGTGAACAGAATACGCCCCAAAGTTCTGCTGCAATCCAGTGGTGGCTGGTGCTCAACATTTTTGAGGGGGTGCAAACAAACTGAAAAAAAAACCCCCATCAATTGCAGCCACTGTGCCATCAAATTCAGCCACTGTGCCATCATGCAGCCACTGTGCCATGAAATGCAGCTACTGTGCCCATCAATTGCTGCCAGTGTGCTCATCAATTACCACTATTGTGCTCATCAATTGCTGCCATTGTGCCATCAAATGCAGCTACTGTGCCCATCAATTGCTGCCAGTGTGCCCATCAATTGCTGCCATTGTGCCATCAAATGCAGCTACTGTGCTCATCAATTGCTGCCATTGTGCCATCAAATGCAGCTACTGTGCCCATCAATTGCTGCCAGTGTGCCCATCAATTGCTGCCATTGTGCCATCAAATGCAGCTACTGTGCTCATCAATTGCTGCCATTGTGCCATCAAATGCAGCTACTGTGCCCATCAATTGCTGCCAGTGTGCCCATCAATTGCTGCCAGTGTGCTTATTAATTACCACTACTGCGCCCATAAATTGCTGCCAGTGTGCCCATCAAACCCAACTACTGTGCCCATCAATTGCTGCCAGTGTGCCCATCAATTGCTGCCAGTGTGCCCATCAATTGCCACTACTGTGCCATCAATTTCTGCCAGTGTGCCCATCAATTGCTGCCAGTGTGCTCATCAATTACCACTACTGTGCCCATCAATTGCTGCCAGTGTGCTCATCCATTGCCACTACTGTGCCCATCAATTGCTGCCAGTGTGCCCATCAATTGCTGCCAGTGTGCTCATCAAGTACCACTACTGTGCCCATCAATTGCTGCCAGAGTGCCCATCAATTTCTATGCAAAAGAGGAAAGATATGGACAGCCGCACTCCAATTTCTTAAAAAAACGTGCCCTTTATTGGGTAAAGGAAAAATGCACTACAGGTATCAGCACACAGTGGGAAAAACAGCTGACGTGTTTCGCATTGGATATCAATGCTTAGTCATAGCTACAAATGAAAATAAAAAGTAACCAATATATACACACACAATGGTTTATACTCAATTTGACCCGCCCAGCATCTGATTGGCTCCGGCAAATTGCCGTTATGCAAAACACAT
Source organism: Rana temporaria (assembly GCF_905171775.1). Classification (NCBI taxonomy): domain Eukaryota; kingdom Metazoa; phylum Chordata; class Amphibia; order Anura; family Ranidae; genus Rana; species Rana temporaria. Next base: position 23,198,793 of record NC_053491.1, on the reverse strand, counting down.
GCGGGGGGGGGGGGGAGGAGGATAAAGTGAAAAAGAATACACACACAACAACCTTGCATGTAAAATAACAAAAATATATATATGCATTGTACAGGGCAACAATAAATGTTCCCAAAAGAATGACATTTTATGCATAAAAATAAAAATAAGTATAAAATGAAATGACAATAAAAACATAATATATAATATATACGTGTGGCCCAAGAAAAGGGAGTAATAAGTATACATGTGGGTTTGAAAAAAATATGTGAATAATAATGTGTCATGGTGAAAAGATATAAGTAAATATATATGTATATATATATATATATATATATATATATATATATATATATATATATATATATATGTGTTATACAAAAAAGTGATAAGAATCTCGACATGTGTACCTCAATAATGTGAGATGCGCGAGAAGTGAAAAAACTCATATGTTTAGCATAAGAAAGTAAATAAAGTGTTTTATTATGTTATGCTACATAAAACATGTGGATCCTTATCGTGGAGCATGTGATGTCATTTTGTCTTGAAGCAAGGACAAAATCGGGTGCCCTTTCCCCTCTTTTTTATATATTTACAGTCTTCATATGTCTTGTGCATCATTATTTACCGCTTCGTCGGTTCTTTTACAGCACACAGAAATGGATGTCTACACACACATATATATACATAATTGAGGGATGCCATACATCCCCTTAGTGATGTACCTTTCGAAAACTTGTTACTTTTACTTTTTTCCTTTTTTCCTTTATTACACATTATTACCACCATCATCTTGCATTTATATAATGAGCCACTTGTTATTTTTATACTTTATGCATACGTTTACATGTACTTTCAAATTTTTTACATTTATTCACTCATACTCTGCTACATTATAACGCATAATGCGATTTGTTGCTTTGCCCACACGATTTTGTCCTTGCTTCAAGACAAAATGACATCACATGCTCCACGATAAGGATCCGCATGTTTTATGTAGCATAACATAATAAAACACTTTATTTACTTTCCTATGCTAAACATATGAGTTTTTTCACTTCTCATGCATCTCACATTATTGAGGTACACATGTCGAGATTCTTATCACTTTTTTGTATAACACACACATATATATATATATATATATATATATATATATATATATATATATATATATATATATATATATATATATATATATATATATATATACATATATATTTACTTATATCTTTTCACCATGACACATTATTATTCACATATTTTTTTCAAACCCACATGTATACTTATTACTCCCTTTTCTTGGGCCACACGTATATATTATATATTATGTTTTTATTGTCATTTCATTTTATACTTATTTTTATTTTTATGCATAAAATGTCATTCTTTTGGGAACATTTATTGTTGCCCTGTACAATGCATATATATATATTTTTGTTATTTTACATGCAAGGTTGTTGTGTGTGTATTCTTTTTCACTTTATCCTCCTCCCCCCCCGCAAGTGTTTTGCATAACGGCAATTCGCCGGAGCCAATCAGATGCTGGGCGGGTCAAATTGAGTATAAACCATTGTGTGTGTATATATTGGTTACTTTTTATTTTCATTTGTAGCTATGACTAAGCATTGATATCCAATGCGAAACGCGTCATCTGTTTTTCCCACTGTGTGCTGATACCTGTAGTGCATTTTTCCTTTACCCAATAAAGGGCAAGTTTTTTTAAGAAATTGGAGTGCGGCTGTCCATATCTTTCCTCTTTTGCATAGCCCGTGCATTGCCTGCACCCATTGGTTTCTGAGTGGACATTGATTGTTCTAGTGTGCTCACCTGGAGCGGCAGCCTTCCTGCCCATCAATTTCTGCCTGTGTGCCCATCTATTGCTGTCAGTGTGCTCATCAATTACCACTACTGTGCCCATCAATTGCTGCCAGTGTGCCCATCAATTGCCACTACTGTGCTCATCAATTGCTGGCTGTGTGCTCATCAATTACCACTACTGTGCCCATCAATTGCTGCTAGTGTGCCCATCAATTACCACTACTGTGCCCATCAATTTCTGCCAGTGTGCCCATCAATTGCCACTACTGTGCTCATCAATTTCTGCCAGTGTGCCCATCAATTGCTGCCAGTGTGCTCATCAATTATCACTACTGTGCCCATCAATTGCTGCCAGTGTGCTCATCAAGTACCACTACTGTGCCCATCAATTTCTGCCAGTGTGCCCATCAATTGACACAACTGTGATCATCAATTGCTGCAAGTGTGCCCATCAATTGCTGCCTGTGTGCTCATCAATTACCACTACTGTGCCCATCAATTGCTGCCAGTGTGCCCATCAATTTCGGACACTGTGCCCATCAATTGCTGCCAGTGTTCCCATCAATTGCTGCCAGTGTGCTAATCAATTGCCACTACTGTGCCCATCAATTGCTGCCAGTGTGCCCATTAACTGCTGCCAGTGTGCCCATCAATTGCCACTACTGTGCCCATCAATTGCTTTCAGTGTGCCCATCAATTGCTTTCAGCGTGCCCATCAATTGCTGCTACTGTGCCCATCAATTGCTGCTACTGTGCCCATCAAATGCTGCCAGTGTGAATCCCCCACACGCCCGGCACTTTCCTGTCTCGGCGGGGCAGCAGGTCACGGCAATGTCCTCCAAAGCTTTATGCGCCTTGGGAAGTTTGCTGCCAGTGTGCTCATCAATTACCACTACTGTGCCCATCAATTGCTGCCAGTGTGCCCATCAATTACCACTACTGTGCCCATCAATTTCTGCCAGTGTGCCCATCAATTGCCACTACTGTGCCCATCAATTTCTGCCAGTGTGCCCATCAATTTCTGCCAGTGTGCTCATCAATTACCACTACTGTGCCCATCAATTGATGCCAGTGTGCTCATCAATTACCACTACTGTGCCCATCAATTGCTGCCAGTGTGCCCATCAATTGCTGCCTGTGTGCTCATCAATTACCACTACTGTGCCCATCAATTGCTGCCAGTGTGCCCATCAATTTCTGACACTGTGCCCATCAATTGCTGCCAGTGTTCCCATCAATTGCTGCCAGTGTGCTAATCAATTGCCACTACTGTGCCCATCAATTGCTGCCAGTGTGCCCATTAACTGCTGCCAGTGTGCCCATCAATTGCCACTACTGTGCCCATCAATTGCTTTCAGTGTGCCCATCAATTGCTGCTACTGTGCCCATCAAATGCTGCCAGTGTGAATCCCCCACACGCCTGGCACTTTCCTGTCTCGGCGGGGCAGCAGGTCACGGCGATGTCCTCCAAAGCTTTATGCTTTATACTCTGGCCACCTTTAGTGGATCCCTAAAAACTCATCTCTTCAGGGAAGCCTATCCCACCTCCACCTAACAATGGAACTTGTAATTATTCCATCAGCTCGTCCCTCACAATGATTACCTTTTGTACCCTTTGCCCCAATATAATAAAGTGTAAGCTCCTGTGAGCAGAACTCTTGTGTATGGAAAGCTGGATTCGATAATCACTGGGAGTACTAAAAAAAAGGGGTTGATTTACTAAAGACACAGGCTGTTCACTTTGCAGGGGAAATTGCACTTTGCAAGGGGATTATCCTCAGTGATTAGTGAATGCAAAGAATACCTATGTAGCACCCACTTGCTTTTTCGGCATGTGCGCTATGCTAAAGTTAATGGGGAATGGGAGAGTTACTTTGCTCCCATTCGTGGTTTGTTTAAATTTTGGAACTTCTGTCATTCCAGAAATGTCCACTGGGTCAGTCTGTGGTCCAGGTCGTGCAGTACCACCCCTGGCCGGCAGTTGGTGCCAGAGGGGTTCTAGCAAAGCAAGTTTCCCCAGCAGCCAATTAGAGGAGTTTTTCCCTCGCAGGGCATGCTGGGGGAGGATATATCTGTGTGTTAAAGTGGAGGTTCACCCAAAAACCTTTTTTTTTAACATTAGATTGAGGCTCGTTTTGTCACGGGGAATCGGGTGTTTTTTTTACAATCAAAGCCGTACTTACCGTTTTAGAGAGCGATCTTCTCCGCCGCTTCCGGGTATGGGCTGCGGGACTGGGCGTTCCTACTTGATTGACAGGCTTCCGACGGTCGCATACATCGCGTCACGAGTAGCCGAGAGAAGCCGAACGTCGGTGCGCAGGCGCCGTATAGAGCCGCACCGACGTTCGACTTCTTTCGGCTACTCGTGACGCGATGTATGCGACCGTCGGAAGTCTGTCAATCAAATAGGAACGCCCAGTCCCGAAGACCCATACCCGGAAGCGGCGGAGAAGATGTATCTCTAAAACGGTAAGTACAGCTTCGATTTTAAAAAAACTACCCGATTCCCCTTGACAAAATGAGCCTCAATCTAATGTTAAAAAAAAAATTTCGGGTGAACTCCCGCTTTAAAAAATCTTTGCGGGGTCCCCGTTCCAGGTGCGGTATCCACCTGCAGGGTACGTGCATCCATGGACCCCGCTGGTGCGGCCCACCTGGCCAAGGCTGCAACCTGCATCGAACCTCATCCGGAGGAAAAAGGGGACCCCAGTGCTTCACTGGGTTCCTGGGCCTGTTGAGAGAATCCCAGTCTGGGATCGGGTGTCCGGACCACTGACAGGTATGCTTGCTGTCATCCGGGGGCCTATATAGAAAAGTCTACTGAGAGGATTCGCTCTCTTTATTCACCTAAGTCAGGGGTGTCCAAAGTTTTTTCAAAGAGGGCCAGATTTGATGAAGAGAACATGCGTGAGGGCCGACCATTTTTCTGACATTCTTTGAACCATTAAAATTCGAGCACTAATACACTGCCCAACAAGAATTCTCCTGCCTTTGTGGCTGTGTGCGGTGAAGAGATGAGCTTGGGCGTGTTATTTGGATATACTGTATTTATCGGCATATAACACACACCTTCACTTTAGTAGGGAAGTTTTAGGGGAAAAAAATGTAAATAAAGAACTGTGAAGCAAAATAAGGGTCATTGCCCATCGCTGCAGCCCAATCAGTGCCATGAATGCAGCCTCGCCATTGCCATGAATGCAGCCTTTGCCATTGCCATGAATGCAGCCTGATCGACGCCCATCTGCAGCCTCGGAGGGGAGGGGGGGGGCGGGACGAGTGCCAACAGATTAAATACAGGAGAATCTCCTGTTTACACAGCAGCCTCTTTAATACAATGTCCCGCCTCCTATGATAGACAGAGGAGTCGTCCAATGGCAGCCCAGGAGACGAGACTTTCTATTACAGATGCCGCAGAGTAAACGGGAGATTCTCCTCTATGTAATTTGACAGCACTCGTTCCCCGCCCCTCCCTGTCCCCTCCGAGGCAGCACTGATAAATACAGTATATATCCAAATTACCAGGGGGGCCACATTAAACTGGAACGGGGGCCGCAATTGGCCCCCGGGCCGGACTTTGGACATGCCTGACCTAAGTCCTTTATTGAAATTGGCCTGTGGCAGAGGGCCTAGAGCCGGGTCTGTGAGAGAGACTCGTTCCTCCCAGCTAGTTCAGAGTGACGCTTCGGCTGCCAGGCCTAACATAGGGGTCTGTCCGGGGGCACTTTACCCACTCCAAGTAGATCGGCGACGGGTTACAAAATTGGTACTATAAAGAGCAGTATTGACTGCTCCATTTAATATCCAGGCCTGATACCGCAAGGTTCTCTTCTCTTTCCTTCATCAACCTTGACCTTCCCAATTCATGTTGATGTTGGCCGTGTTTGGCCTGGACAATAAAGCATTGAAAACCCTTTTATTGGCTGTCTGGACCTTCGCTCTCTAACGCTGTTCTCACAACTACACCCCTAGACACCGCCAGGGTAACTTAGTAGGCCGATCCCAAAATCAACCAGCGGCTCCTGCGGGGTAGCGCTACACCTAGTTGCATGAAAAGGAAAAGATATAGGGCCAAATCCTCAAAAGGGATACGCCGGCGTAATTTCTGTTACGCCGTCGCATCCCTGTTCCTAACTATGGAACTGATCCACAGAATCAGTTTTCCATAGATAGGCAGAAGATCCGGCATGTGTAAGGGACTTACACTGTCGGATCTTAGGATGCAGTACCGCATCCGCCGCTGGGGGCATTTTGCGTCGAAATACCGCCTCGGGTATGCAAATTAGCACTTACGGAGATCCACGAAGCTTTTCTGCTTCGTTTTTTCTCCGTAAGTATTAAGTTGCATACGCAAAATTAGGGCTGCTATTACATGGTGTAAAGTTAGTACACCATGTAAAAGCAGACCCTTCTGTCTAGCGACACTTTTTTTTTCGAATTTGAATTTTTTTTTTGCGCCGTATTGTTTTTTTTTTTTCGACACAACTTTATTGACCCGTCGCAATCCACAAAGCCCAGCGTAACGTAATTTCGCGCTACGCACGTCGGGAAAATGACGTCACGAGCATGCGCAGTACGACCGGCGCGGGAGCGCGCCTCATTTAAATGGGAATCGCCCCCATGAAATGAGGAACGCCTTGCGCCGGCGGAATTTAAGTTACACGGCCAGAAATTTCTAGGTAAGTGCTTTGTGGATCGGGCACTTAGGTAGAAATTTTAAGGCAGTGTAACTTAAATTAGAATTTCGCCGTTACGCCGGGTCTTTGTGGATTTGGCCCATATACTTTATGTTTGCATGTGATAGAGTGATGGAAGTCAGCAGAGCTTCGCCTAATTCACTAAGCTTAGGGAACATTCCCATGCAAAGTGATTTTTACCTTTAGTAAATCATTTGTGTTGGAACTGTGGAAAGCTCTGCCTGGAGAATGAGTTTCCAACCATCCATTGCAGACACATTGCAGCAGGAACGTTGGGGCTTTATCTCTTCTTACTCAGGGCAGGGGTGGGCAGGAGGGGAAGCTGCCCTGGGCACTGTGGAACCACAAGGAAATTGGGGGCGAGGGATTTATGTTGGGTGGGGGCAGGGGGTGTAAATTGTTCAAGGAAGGAATCTTATTTGGGGGGGGGGTTAGCTAGAAGTTGTGATTTGGGGGGATTTGTGTTGGGAGGAGGGATATGGGAAGAGGATTTCTGGTAGTAGGGGGTATTTGGGGGGGGGGTTCTGCCAGAAGAGGTGATATGGTGGAGGGGGAAGCGGATTTGTGCTAGCAGAATTTTTTTTTGGGGAGGGGTATTTGTGCTAGTAGGGATGATTGGGAGTATATATGCTAGAAGTGGATTTTTTTTGGGGGGGGTTGAATTTGTTCTGGGATGGGGGTTTGGAGCCGGGGAAGGAGGGGGGCATGTGTACTGGGAGGGGAAATTTGAGGGATAAAGGATTTGTGCTAAGAGGAATGTTTTTTTTGGGGGTGTGAATTTGTGCTGGGAGGGGGGTTGGGAGCGGGGGGGATGTGTACTGGGAGGGGGAATTTGAGGGATAGAGGATTTGTGCTAAGAGGAGTGTTTTTTTTTGGGGAGGGGGGGGGTTTGTGCTGGGAGGGGGTTTGGAGCAAGGGGGGATATGTACTGGGAGGGGAAATTTGAGGGATAGAGGATTTGTGCTAAGAGGAGTTGTATTGGGGGGGGGGATTTGTGCTGGGAGGGAGGTTTGGAGGGGGAGGGGGGGCATGTGTACTGGGAGGGGGAATTTGAGGGATAGAGGATTTGTGCTAAGAGGAGTGTTTTTTTTGGGGGGGGTACATTTGTGCTGGGAGGGGTGTTTGGAGCGGGGGGATGTGTACTGGGAGAGGGAATTTGAGGGATAGAGGGGTTGTGCTAAGAGGAGTGTTTTTTTTGGGGGGGGTACATTTGTGCTGGGAGGGGTGTTTGGAGGGGGAGGGGGGATATGTACTGGGAGGGCAAATTTGAGGGATAGAGGATTTGTGCTAAGAGGAATGTTTTTTTAGGGGGGTAAATTTGTGCTGGGAGGGGAGTTTGGAGTGGGGGGATGTGTACTGGGAGGGGGAATTTGAGGGATAGAGGATTTGTTCTAAGAGGAGTGTTTTTTGGGGGGGGGATTTGTGCTGGGAGGGGTGTTTGGAGTGGGGGGAGGATGTGTACTGGGAGGGCAAATTTGAGGGATAGAGGATTTGTGCTAAGAGGAGTTTTTTTTTTGGGGGGGGGGGTGAATTTGTGCTGGGAGGGAGGTTTGGAGGGGGAGGGGGAGGATGTGTACTGGGAGAGGGAATTTGAGGGACAGAGGGGTTGTACTAAGTGGAGTTTTTTTTGGGGGGGAAGTGAATTTGTGCTGGGAGGGGAAATATTGAGAACATATGATCAGGGGATCCGCCCACCTGTCTGGACCGGCACCAGGCTTAGCCTCTCAGCAAGCCACTGAGAGCCTGAGCCAGCCCCTCCCGCCCCTTCTACAGCCCAGCGCTCCAGTGAGCACGGGAGGGGGCAGAGCAGAGAGCCGCTGACTGACAGTCACCATCTCTCTGCTCAGGGAGCTCTGAGAACTGAGCGATCGGCATTGTGTGAAAAGGCTGTTTGATCCTGTCTTCTCTGATCCTCCCCTTCTTCAACTGTCCCCTGACAACTTCCTGATAACACAGAGCCTATAGAGTCGGGCTGCAGGGCTGGTGCAAGGATTTTTGACACCCTAGGTAAAGCCTCATTTGTGTCCCCCTTGGCTCCACCCCTGACTCCACCCTTTTTGCCCTGCCCATGTATACTCCACCTTTTTAACAAAACGCCCATCAAATACAGCCTCACCAGTGCCCATCAATGCAGCCTCACCAGCACCCACCAATGCAGCCTACTCATCAATGCGGCCTCACCAGCGCCCATCAATGCAGCCTCACCAGTGCCCATCAAATGCAGCCTCATCAGCGCCCATCAATGTAGCCTACCAGCTCCCATCAATGCAGCCTCACCAGCGCCCATCAATGCAGCCTACCAGCATCCATCAATGCAGCCTCACCAGCGCCCATCAATGCAGCCTACCCATCAATGCGGCCTCACCAGCGTCCATCAAATGCAGCCTCACCAGCGCCCATCAAATGCAGCCCCAGCAGCGCCCATCATTGTAGCCTACCAGGGCCCATCAATGCATCCTCACCAGCACCCATCAATGCAGCCCAACCAGCGCCCATCAATGCAGCCTCACCAGCACCCATCAATGCAGCCTACTCATCAATGCGGCCTCACCAGCGTCCATCAAATGCAGCCTCACCAGCGTCCATCAAATGCAGCCTCACCAGTGCCCATCAAATGCAGCCTCACCAGCGCCCATCAAATGCAGCCTCAGCAGCGCCCATCAATGCAGCCTACCAGCTCCCATCAATGAATGCTTGCTTCCATTCATTTGGGAGTCAGGACACAGACACAGTCCCCTGCCACCACTGCACCTCTGACACTATGTGGGAATGGAGCCCCAGCTGCCTGCTGATGGTGAGACTTAGTTTCTTGCTGGAGAGAGATGAGAGTAGGAATACCAGTGGCTGGGCGCCCTAGGCAGCAGGGCGCACCAGTGTTTTATGTTAATTCATCTTGACCCCACGAAAATGAAGTTTTTTTTAACGGCGCATGCGCCGTCCGTGGGGGTATCCCAGTGCGCATGCTCGAAATCACGTCGCAAATAGTCAATGCTTTCGACGTGAACGGAATTTACACAAAGCCCTATTCGCAAACGTTTTACGCAAACAACGGAAAATTCGACGCTGTACCGACGTCCATACTTAACATTGCGTACGCCTAATAGAGCCGGGGGAACGTTACGCCAAAAAAAGCCTTACGGAAACGACGTAAAAAAATGCACCGGGCGGACGTACGTTTGTGGATTCGCCGTATCTAGCTCATTTGCATGCTCTACACGAAAATCAACGGAAGCGCCACCTAGTGGCCAGCGTAAATATGCACCTAAGATCCGACGGCGTACTAAGACGTACGTCAGTCGGATCGAGCCCACATTCAGTCGTATCTTGTTTTGTGGATACGAAACAAAGATACGATGGAGCATCCTAGAAGTTACGCGGCGTATCAATAGATACGCCGGCATAATTTCTTTGTGGATCTAGGCCCTAGTGCGTTTTGTCAGTCAAAATCACACCGCTTTTGAGGTGCCATGAAGAAATCATGGCATCGCAAACGCATTCCACGTTTTGCCGCACATTCTGGAATTGTGGGCAGAATCGTGGCATTTCAGCCCGCGATCCAAATCGCGCAGGTGTGAATGGAGCCTTAGTAAACCAGGAAAACATGGCACTGGAGTGCTTTGGGAAAACAGGAATCTGTATAGCAGTGCCATGTTTTCCTGGGGGGCACTACAGAACACAGCATGCCTAGCCAGCCAGTGCTACACAAAGAGGATGATTTACTAAAGGAGTTGGAAACCTTCACACTGTAAATTGGGTGTTAATATTCTCATCATGTAAAAAGCAAATCCCTGTTTACTTTTTAGTCTTCAAAAGATTGGATAATTGAAGTAAAAATAGGTATTGGAATTTCCCAAGGGGCACTACAGATCACAGCATACCTAACCAGCCAGGGCCACACAAAGGGGCTGATTTACTAAAACTGGTGCACACAGAATATGGAAACCAATCAGCTTCCAGGTTTTATTGAACAAGCTGAAGTTACAAGCTGATTGGCTAACATGCACAGCTGCACCAGATTCTGAGTGTGTCATTTATAGTAAATCTCCACAAAGAGTTTGATTTACTAAAGGAGTTGCCAATCTTCACACAATAAAAACCTAACCCTAACCCTAACCCCCTAGCCCTAACCCTCTAACCCCCTAACCCTAACCTAACCCCCTAACCCCCTAACCCTAACCCCCTTACCCTAATCCCCTAACCCTAACCCCCTAACCCTAACCCCCTAACCCTAAACCTAACCCCCTAACCCTAACCCCTAACCCTACCCCTAACCCTAACCCCCTAACCCTAACCCTAAACCTAACCCCCTAACCCTAACCCCTAACCCTAACCCCCTAACCCTAACCCCCTAACCCTAACCCCCTAACCCTAAACCTAACCCCCTAACCCTAACCCCTAACCCTACCCCTAACCCTACCCCTAACCCCCTAACCCTAACCCCCTAACCCTAACCCCTAACCCTACCCCTAACCCTAACCCTAACCCCTAACCCCTAACCCCCTAACCCTAACCCCTAACCCTAACCCCCTAACCCTAAACCTAACCCCCTAATCCTAACCCCTAACCCTAACCCCCTAACCCTAACCCCCTAACCCTAAACCTAACCCCCTAACCCTAACCCCTAACCCTACCCCTAACCCTACCCCTAACCCCTAACCCCCTAACCCTAACCCCTAACCCTAACCCCTAAACCTAACCCCCTAACCCTAAACCTAACCCCCTAACCCTAACCCCCTAACCCTAACCCCAACCCCTTACCCTACCCCTACCCCTAACCCCTAACCCCCTAACCCCTAACCCCCTAACCCACTAACCCTAACCCCCTAACCCTAACCCTACCCCAAACCCTAACCCTCTAACCCTAACCCTCTAACCATAACCCCCTAACCCTAACCCCAAACCCCTAACCCTAACCCTTAACCCTAACCCCTAACCCTTAACCCTAACCCTCTAACCCTAACCCTCTAACTCTAACCCCCTAACCCTAACCCCTAACCCTAACCCTAACTCTTAACCCTCTATCCCTAACCCTCTAACCCTAACCCTAACCCCCTAACCCTAAAAAATACATGAAAAGCAAGGGCCAGATTCACATATAACTGCGGCGGCGTAACGTATCGTCTATACGTTACACCGCCGCAAGTTTTCAGCGCAAGTGCCTGATTCACCAAGCACTTGCGTGTAAACCTACGGCAGTGTAACGTAAAGGCGTCCGGCGCAAGCCCACCTAATTCAAATGGTGCCGGCGCCGGACATACTGCGCATGCTCCGTTTTGAAATTCCAGCCGTGCTTTGCGCGAAGTGACATCATTTTTTTGAACGGCGACGTGCGTAACGTACTTTCGTATTCCCGGACGTCTTACGCAAAAAAAAATTAAATTCGACCCGGGAACGACGGCCATACTTTAACATGGCTCGTCTAAAGGTAAGCAATGTTAAAGCAGGCTTAACTTTGCGACGGGAAAAAACGACTAGCGACGACGTAACGCGAAAACCTTCGTGGATCGCCGTAAAAGCTCATTTGCATACCCGACGATGGAAAACGACGCGAACTCCACCCAGCGGCGGACGAAGTATTGCATCCTAAGATCCGACGGCGTAAGTCAATTACACCTGTCGGATCTTAGGGCTATCTATGCGGAACTGATTCTATGAATCAGCCGCATAGATACGACCGGAGATACGACTGTGTATCAGGAGATACGCCGTCGTATCTCCTCTGTGAATCTGGCCCCAAATTCCTATTTACTTTGGTCTGTGCATAATTAGAAAATTCAAGTGAATATTTTTTGAAAATTCTCAACTCACTTAGTAAAATAAGCCAATGAGCGTTTCATGCCATCCACCTGTATAAACTAGTTAAAATGAAGGAGAAAAAAAAGGTACATTATGTAAAAGAAATGTTTGCAATGTTTATATATTATGTAACAAAAAGGATGTTAAACACATAAACAGCACAGAAAAAAAAAACAGATAATACATCTTCTTATGTTATTTTTTTATCCAAAGGATACAATGTAACAACAGGGATGTTAAAGTATATATATAAAGCACACATAAATAGAAAATGCATCTTATTGTGTTATCTATCCTATATTGTAAAGGATAAAATGGTACAAAGGAGATGTTACACGGGGAAATGGATAATATATCTGATTATGTTATTTATTGTTCTATATTTGAAAGGATAAAATGGGACAAAAGGGATGTTACAGAATATATACAGCAGAGGAAAATAGATAATACATTGTATTATTATTTTTTTTTATCTTATATTGGAAAGGATACAATATAATAAAAGGGAAGGTAAAGTATATATACCATAGAGGAAAATAGATAATATATCGTATTATGTTCTTTATTTATCCTATATTGGAAAGGATACAATATAACAACAAGGGTGTTAAAGTATATAAACACCACAGGAAAAAAAAATGAGAATATATCTTATTGTATTCATTTTTTTTATTTTATTTTTTTATCCAAAAGGGTAGAATATAACATCAGGGATGTGAAAGTTGCATATAGTTACATAGTCTGGTTTAAAATAGACTCAAGTTCAACCCAAAAGAAAAAACAAATTCAAGAAAAACACACACTATACACAATCCTCTCAATCCTCACAGTTGATCCAGCGTGTTCCCAAAAAAGTATATATATATACTCTTTATCATTACAAATATCCAGTACACAGAAAAGTATATATATATATATATATATATATATATATATATATATATATATATATATATATATATGTGTGTGTAAAGACAACTCTCTCGCTCTCTCTCTCTCTTTCTCTCTCTCTCACATATATATATATATGTGAGAGAGAGAGAGAGAGAGAGAGAGAGAGAGAGAGAGAGAGAAAACAGGAAAGCAGAAAATATTATTATGTTATTTATCTGATTTCTAGATTGTAAGCTCTAAAAAGCAGGGCCCTCTGATCCCTCCTGTATTGAATTGTTTTGTAACTGTAATGTCTGTCCTCATATAAATATATACATTTATATACATAAATCCTAATATTAATAATAATATTTTGGAGTCTATGTAACAAAGGAGGTGTAAAAGTATATATATATATATATATATATATATATATATATATATATATATACATATATATATACATATATATATATATATATATATATATATATATATATATATATATATATATATATATATATATATAACACAGGAAAATGTATAATATATCTTATTATGTTATTTCTTATTCTATATTGGAAAAATAAAATGGCGACATGGGGGCAAAAGGGATGTTATAATATATAAACAGCATACATACATAGGGCCAGATCCACATAGCGTGGCGCATTGTTGCGTCCGGCGTAGCGTATCTCTGATACATACGTCGCCGTAACTTACAGCGTATTTTCCTTATCCTGAAAGAATTTGCGCCGTAAGTTACGGCGGCATAGTGTAACTTTGGCGGCGTAAGGGTGCGCAATTCAAATGGATGTGATGGGGCGCGTTTTATGTTAATGCGTCTTGACCCGTAACTTCTTTGAGGATCTGGCCCATAGATAATACATCTTCTTCTTGTTTTTTTTTTTTTTTGGTTTGTTTTTTTATTATTATTCTATATTGGAAATAATAAACTGTGACAAAAGGGATCTTAAAATATATATGCCACAAGTGAAAAAGTAAATATCTTATTATCTTATTTATTTATCCTATAGCAAAATGCATGTTAAAGTATATATACCACACAGGAAACAGAAAATATCTTATTATGTTATTTTTTTATCCTATAACAAAAGTGATGGTAAAGTATATACACACCATAGGAAAATACATAGTACATTTGTCTTTTTTTATTCTGTATTGAAAATGATGAACTGTAACAAAAAAGGATCTTAAAGTGTATATACCACACAGGAAAATAGATAATATATCTTATAATGTTATTTATTTATCCTATAACAAAAGTGACTTTAAAGTATATAAATAGCATAGGAAAATACATATTACATCTTGTTTATTTTTTATTATTCTGTATTGAAAATGATAACCTGTAACAAAAGGTATCTTAAAGTATATATACCATACAGGAAACTGATAATATATCTTATTATGTTATTTATTTATCCTATAACAAAACTGATGTTAAAGTATTTACACAGCATAGGGAAATACATATTACACCTTCTTGTTTTTTTATTTTTTTTATTATTCTGTATTGAAAATTGTAAACTGTAACAAAAAAGGATCTTAAAGTATATATACCACACAGGAAAATAAAATAGATAATATATCTTATTATGTTATGTATCTATCCTATAACAAAAGTAATGTTAAAGTAAATAAATAGCATAGGGAAATACCTAATACATCTTTTTGAAAGGGATAAACTGTAACAAAAAAGATCATAAAGTATATATACTACACAGGAAAATAGATAATATATGTTATTATGTTATTTATTTATCTTATAAAAGGGATGTTAAAGTATATAAACAGCATAGAAAAATAGATAATAAATGTTATTTTTGTATATTCTTTATTGGAAATGATAAAGTGCAACATAAAGGATATTCATTTGTATACAGTATATAGCACAAGAAACTAAATAATAGATATTCTTATGTAATTTTTTTTTTAGCCTTTCTATTATTTGGAAGAAAGCTTCTAAAATCTAATTAACGGATTTCTATTTTATAAGATGCCTGGGCAAGAAGTTGGCTATTTGTGTAAAAATAACCCCCTCCAAATAATCTCCTGTGAGTTTTTATCCTAGGTGTGCTCCTCCACTATAACATTCGCATTAGCTTGGTTGCATTGGCAGTGATAGGAAGCCATAGAGGAATGCTGTGTGTGCTTACAGTAGGAAATCAGAGCTGGTCACCCTGCTTTGGTCTTATCTCTGAATCCTTGCTTTTAATGAGCCAGATTAAGCAGCATGTAAAGTTTTAACTAGGTTTAAATGAGGTATAAAAGTATATGAAAAGGGAGCACCCTGATAAAAGGACATTGATGTGAAGCAGCCTGGCTGGGGGAGACTTTATCTGCAGGGTATTCATTTCTACATTAAGGCAAATCATCGCAGGGAAATCGATATTGTCAAATCTGGAGTAGAAAGTATTTCAAACACAGCTGTGATTTGCAGATAACATCAAACGGTAAAGGGCTGACTGTGTGTGCTGCTTGGGGACAAAGAGAGAAGACAGCAACCTTTATGTAGGGGCTACACATTGGTTACAACAAATCAATGGCCACACTGATACTCTTTAATGAAAATTCACTGATTACATCTACAGCAGCAAGCCCTGAGTAAGGAGTATGGGATGTCCATCCTCCATCAGATGCATTGTTATTATTGCTCCTAGCAACTAAACTGCTTCCAACTGCCATTTATGCATTCTGGTGCTGGCTGTTGGCAACAAGAAATGTTTTTGCACTTTATGTATGAGCACATTTTATATATGCGTGTTGCAAAGTTGTTCTCGATGCCATAAGTAACCAGTCAGAATCCTTGTTTTCGTTTTAACCACTTAAAGTGGAGGTTCACCCGGAAATAAAATTTTTTAACCTTAGATTCATGCTCATTTTGTCTAGGGCAGTGATGGCGAACCTTGGCACCCCAGATGTTTTGGAACTACATTTCCCATGATGCTCATGCACTCTGCAGTGTAGTTGAGCATCATGGGAAATGTAGTTCCAAAACATCTGGGGTGCCAAGGTTCGCCATCACTGGTCTAGGGGAATCAGCTATTTTTTTTTTAAATCGAAGCAGTGCTTACCGTTTTAGAGATGCATCTTCTCCGCCGCTTCCGGGTATGGGCTGCGGGACTGGGCGTTCCTATTTTGATTGACAGTCTTCTGACAGGCTTCCGATGGTCGCATCCATCGCATCATGATTTTCCGAAAGTAGCCGAACGTCGGTGCGCAGGTGCAGTATAGAGCCGCACCGACGTTCGGCTTCTTTCGGCTACTCGTGACGCGATGGATGCGACCGTCGGAAGCCTGTCGGAAGACTGTCAATCAAAATAGGAATGCCCAGTCCCGAAGACCATACCCGGAAGCGGCGGAGAAGATCGCTCTCTAAAACGGTAAGTGCAGCTTCGATTTTAAAACAACTAGCCGATTCCCCTAGACAAAATGAGCATCAATCTAAGGGTAAAAATTTTTTTATGGGTGAACTCCCGCTTTAAGGACTTCCGCATGAACGTTTACGTCGACAAAATGGCACGGACAGGCAGATGGGCGTATGGGTACGTCCCCTTTAACCACTTTACTACCGGCCGCCGTCAGTTGACGGCGGAACGATAATCCTGTGAAATATGTAGATGCGCTAAAATTAACTTATAAGTGAAAAACCATACATAAATAATTCAGGGAGACACAGCCTCCTAAACACCTGTGAATCAATGATTACACATAAATCATGTGACAAATCTCCAAACATGTGCACAATGAACAACCAAAGAGTCCCAAATGAGGAAAAACCATACAATGCCTTCCTTCACTCTGAGTGCAGATCCCGCACTTCACTGCTGTGATCCGGTGAACAGGTACTCAAGGCAGATATGTGTAGGAAAAAGAAGAAACACTCATTGCGCAATACATCAAATCAGTTGGATAAGACAATCCAATACATCTGCATATGCACTCACGAATCCCTGCTTAGAATAAGCATAACACGCCGCTGTGTGCAGTCTCCTCAATTCGATCCGATGGACACGGATTCGATCATAGGCTCCTCCCTGCGCGTTACGTCACGGACTTAATCATGGGTTGCTTTCCTTCTGGGAGGACGTCATATGGCGTCCTCGCCTTGCCTAGCCACTAGGTGGCACGCACGCCCTGCTAGGCGTGCACGCACCCGCCGCTTTACTGGGAATTTGATGCGCATGCCCGGCGGCCGCGATGGCTGACAGCCACCCGCGATTGCCCAGTAACTGAGCACAGAGATCCACACAGAGATCCACGTCCTGTCAGGGAGAGGAGACCAATGCTGTGTCCCTTGTACATAGGGACACAGATCGGTCACCTCCCGCAGTCAGTCCCCTTCCCATACAATTAAGCCCTGTACACACGATTGGTCCATCTGATGAAAACGGTCTGATGGACCGTTTTCATCGGTTAACCAATGAAGCTGACTGATGGTCTGTCGTGCCTACACACCATCGGTTAAAAAAAACGATCGTGTCAGAACGCGGTGACGTAAAACACAACGACGTGCTGAAAAACAAACGAAGTTCAATGCTTGCGTCGACTTGATTCTGAGCATGCGTGGATTTTTAACCGATGGACGTGCCTACAAACGATCGTTTTTTTTTATCGTTAGGTATCCATCGGTTAAATTTAAAACAAGATTGCTTTTTTTTAACCTATGGATAAATAACCGATGGGGCCCACACACGATCAGTTTGGTCCGATGAAAACGGTCCATCAGACCGTTCTTATCGGTTTGACCGATCGTGTGTGTACGCGGAATTAGAATCACTCACTAGGATTCACATTTAACCCCTTGATCGCCCCCTAGTGTTAACCACTTCCTTGCCAGTCACATTTATACAGTAATCAGTGCATATTTATAGTACTGTTCGCTGTATAAATGTGAATGGTCCCAAAATAGTGTCAAAAATGTGTCCGCCGCAATATCGCAGTCACGATAAAAATCACAGATCGCCGCCATTACTAGTAAAAAAAAATGCTATAAATCTATCTCCATTTTTGTAGACGCTATAACTTTTGCGCAAACCAATCAATATACACTTATTGCGATTTTTTTTTTTACCAAAAATATGCAGAAGAATACGTATCGGCCAAAACTGAGGGAAACATTTGTTTTTTTTATATTTTTTGGGATATTTATTATAGCAAAAAGTAAAAATTATTGCTTTTTTTTTTTCAAAATTTCGCTCTTGTTTATAGCAAAAAAAATAAAAACCGCAGAGGTGATCAAATACCACCAAATTAAAGCTCTAATTGTGGAGAAAAAATGATTAATTTAATTTGGGTAAAGTGTTGCATGACCGCACAATTGTCATTGAAATCGTGACAGCGATGAAAGCTGAAAAATGGCTTGGGCAGGAAGGGGGTGAAAATGCCCAGTATTGAAGTGGTTAATTTTCCGTCGGGTGGTCACGAGAGTTCCTGCCGGCGGTGCGCTCACGACCCTGTCGCGAGCTCCGTTACCATGACCGTGCCAGCGGGACCCGCAAACTCCGTTATATATGTCAAACAGTCCATTTTGCACATTAGCCATGAATAAGCGCTAATCCAGTGCGAAACGCGTCGGATGTTCCCTTGTTTCCATTGCTGTAACCCTGTGATGTATTTGCTGTTCGTTTAATAAAGACAACCTCAATGGTCATTGGAGTGCGGCTATCTATTTTCTCTTCAATTCTTATGCATGTTTAGTGCACTGCCAGCACCCACGGTATCCTGAGTCAGCCTGTGATTGCATAGTCGACCCACCTGGAGCGGTGATCCCTTTCTCAGGACCCGCAGACTCGATGTCCGCCGGTGCCCCGCGATCGTGTCACGGAGCTGAATAATGGAGAGATGTCGGTGTAAACACATCTCCCCGTTCTTTCTAGTGGCATGTCCCTGATCGAATGCTCCCTCTCATCGGGAGCAGCGATCAGTGACGTGTCACTCGTAACCACACCCCCTAACAGTTAGAATCACTCCCTAGGACACACTTAACACCTTCAGTGCCCCCTACAGGTTAACAATTTCACTGCCAGTGTAATTTTTACAGTAATCAGTGCATTTTTATAGCATTTTACTGATCGCTGTAAAAATAATGATGGTCCCAAAATGGTGTCAAAAGTGTCCAATGTGTCCGCCATAATGGAAAGTGGAAACTAATAAGAACTAGAATAAAATTGACTTTTGGCGGCCCAGTTGTGTGACGATAGCAAATAAATGTTTGCTATTTTTACACTAAAGTTCCTCCCCACCTATCCCGAGGCAGGTCGTGAAACCTGTTTCAGGTTGGCCAAAGCATCAGGCGATCCTATTGGATGCCTAGTGCTTTGGCGGAAGAGGAGACACCCGGTGGAGGAAACTGGAGGAGTGGAGCTGCCCACACTCCAGGAGAGGAGGACGGGACACCAAAGCCCCACCACATGACCGGATAAGTGCCGGACCGCCCACGAGGGGAGGGGGTTTGCTGTCAGTGCCGCCTTGTGGTGGGGGAGGGCTGTCCCAGTACTGTGCCACGGGGGGGGGGGGGGGGTTGTAGTTTGTTTGCCCATGCCCCCAAAAAAAAAAACACCAGCCGCCACTGGTCTGGACAGTGCTGATTGGCCCTAGGCTGCTGATAGAAATTGCAGGGTGCCATGCAGACTACCAGACAGCCCCCCAATGAAAATATTAAAGCTATATTTCGCAAAAAACAGGGATTCCTAGTATATATGAGCCATGGGCCTTTATAATTATCTTTCGGCAGACCACTGGAGCTAGCTTTCCCCTTTTCGGACCAAACCACTGTTTTTGGAAGTTTATATATAAGACTTATTGTCCTGCAAGATAGTGAGACCCATTCTAATAGGATGCATGAAGGTAAAAAAATGTCAGCCTTTACAACCACCACACAAACGCATTCCATGTGCGTTTTTAACACGTTTTTTGGCGCGTTCCAGTGCTGCTGTGCCAATTTTCAGGTGGTAATATCTCTCGTTAATGTATTGCGCCAAATTCATGACTCACTTGTGACACTTTTGGTTCTGAATCGACTTGCGCCAAATTCTGGTATCTCTAAAATGAGCTTCCTTTACATTGTGGCACAACGCATTCTAAGGTACATGAATTTGGTGCACGCTGCTCGACTTTAAGAATGCAGGACAGACACTTTTGTAAAATCCACCTGCTCCAGCCTTTATGATTTCCAGGGGCTGCTTCATGGATCAGTTTTAAGCAAACACAATTGATTTTGTAGAAATTATTCTGCTCAGTCTAGAGAGAAAATTTGATCACCATATCATGACCACCATAACACTACACTGAAAAAACAGCAGATGAAGGCTGATTGTTTGCTACGGACAGCCAGGAATTATAGGGCCCCTTACACAGCTTCAGGCATGGGCCCTCCTGGAATTGAGAAGCGTGGGGGGGGGGGGATGTTGCCGTGTAGCCATCCGGGGCCCTGGGGACCTCTGGGCCCTTTAATAAAAAGAAAAAAAAATATATATATATTATTTTTTTAAAAAGGGGGGTTGCCATCTGGGGCCCTGGGGACCTCTGGGCCCTTTAATAAAAAAATATATATATATATACACAAATTATTATTTTTTTTTATAAAAATAAATTACAAAAAAAGGGGGGTTGCCATCCGGGACCTCTGGGCCCTTTAATAGAAAAAATAAGAAAGAAACCTCTGGGCCCTTTTATAAAAAATAAATTAAAAAAATTAAATAAACATTTATAAAAAAAAGGGGGGGTTGCCATCCAGGGCCCTGGGGACCTCTGGGCCCTTTAATAAAAAAAAATATACCGTATTTATCGCGGTATAACGCGCTCTGGCGTATACCGCGCACCCCCAATTTGGCCCCCAATCCTGTGGGAAAAAAAGATTTTTAGTTTTTTTGTACTTACAGTTTTGATGTCTTGCGCGGCGTCCATCTGCGGCCTCGTCGGGTCCGGCGTCCTTCTGCGGCTTCGGGTGTCCTCTTCGGCGGGTCCGGCGTCTGTCTTCGGCGGGTCGGGTGTCCATCTTCGGCGGGTCCGGTGTCCATCTTCGGCGGGTCCGGTGTCCATCTTCGGCGGGTCCGGCGTCCTTCTTCGGCGGGTCCGGCGTCCATCTTCGGCGGCGTCCTCTCGCTCGTTTCCCGCCACGACTTTGAATACTGCGCCCGCATATAGCGAGCGCAGTACACTCGTGAATCTTCGGGCAGGCTCGGGCGCCTCTCGCACTGACGTCCTGTACGCTCAGGACGTCAGGACGTCAGTACGAGAGGCGCCGAGACTGGCCGAAGATTCACGAGTGTACTGCACTCGCTATATGCGGGCGCAGTATTCAAACTCATGGCGGGAAAGCGGGTATCGGCGTATATCGCGCACCCATGATTTTGCCCTGATTTTCAGGGCAAAATAGTGCGCGGTATACGCCGATAAATACGGTATATAAACAAAAATAAATAAATAAACATTTATAAAAAAATAAAAAGGGGGGTTTGCCACATGGGGCACTGGGGACCTCTGAGCCCTTTAATAAAAAAAAATATATAAATATATATATATAAAAGAAAGAAAGAAAAAAAAAATAATATAATTTTTTTTATTAAAAAAAAGGGGGGGGGGTTGCCATCCGGAGCCCTGGGGACCTCCGGGCCCCTTACATGTGTACTGCCTGTACCCCCCTGATGGCGGCCCTGCGGGCAGCATTGTTCATTAACCTCTACAGTATGTGCAGCCACACGCCGCACTTACTTTTTGCATCCACGGTAGCCAAAGTTTTTGTTCTGTGCGTGCTCCCAGCACAGTGACCGACCTGTCCTACATCAGGATCTGGTGGGAGGGACTTCTGATCATGTGACCACTGATAGCCAATCACAGTTATCAAAGTCTGTCCCACCTCCTGTTGTCAAGACCCAGTTAAAGGGCTGCAGGGAAGAGGCGGGAAAATGGTTAACTATTATTATTATTACCTTTTATTATTAACATGAGAATAATTACAAAAATGATTGTTAATAATAATGTAGCACTACCCCTGGAGGAGCTGCTGGTTGTCCTGGGTGGCACATTTACCTCATGGCTCCCCCGAATTCCAAGGGGTGAATGATGCGTATTGCATTTGGTAGAAGTAAAAGGAATGTCCGCAACAGGTGCTCTTTGCTGTGCTCTTTATTACCCAGCCGGGTAAAAACAATAAACTTGTGGTGAGGAAAGTAAAGTTGAAGAAGAAAGGAGAACGGCAGATTCAGGCGTGAGGATAGGGAAACAGTCCTGCTCCCAAGCGTAACACTTCTCTGCGCCACTCCCACTGGAATGGGTTGTACCCGGACAGGCCTCTCTCACTGACCTGGCAGCCGGAGTATCACTCGGACAATTGTAGGATAAAGTCTCTGCCACAGACCCCCCTTGGTGAACTTGAACTTGAGGAAAAGTCTCTGCCACAGATCCTCCTTGGTGAACCTCAGGGAGACACCTCTGCCACAGGCCCTCTCTGACTTGTAGTTACGGAGGAGATCCTCCTTAGATGAATTACATCACATGATCAGCTGTCATTGGCTGACAGCTGATCACGTGGTGAGGGGTCAGGTTCGACCCCTTACTCTGATCTGTGAACAGCCGAGTCTCATAGACATTACAGAGCGCGCAGGCTGCTCGAGCACGGGAGGATGTCCAGGGACGCCCTCCCGGCAATTCAGGTCCATGTTGTAGCCATATTTCGGCTATAGCATCTAGATCTGTAGTGGTTAAAAAAATCTTTCTAATGGGAACATGGACGGTCCGCTGACATTTTTTCAGGGGGGGGGGGGGGCGATTCAGCAGCGGCGATGCACAGTCGCATTTAACTCTTTCTTCAAACGCTAGCGGGGGTTAAAAGCGCACGCTAGCGACCGAATAGCGCAGCTAAAACTATGGTAAATCGCTTTACCGATAAAGCGGCCAGCTGGCAGTGTAAAATAGCTCTTCAGATAATTCAGCTTCACTCCATGCCCATATAAATATTGCCTAGAGAATGTACAGACCCCCTTTCAGCACAGATGGACCCCCCCCCTTCAGCACAGACCCCCCCATTGAACACAGATGGACCCACCATTCAGCACAGATCCCCCCATTGTGCACAGACCCCTCCCTTCAGCACAGATGGACCTCCCCCTCCAGCACAGACCCCCCCTTAAGCAAAGATGGACCCCCTTTAATCACAGACCCCCTTTCAGCACAGATGGACCCCCTTCAGCGCAAACCCCCCCTTTCAGCACAGACACACCCTCCCTCCCTCCCCTATCCCATTCAGTACCTCAGATCAGCCATCAGCGCGGAGGGGGAGGCGCCTTCACTCTGCTCACTGTGCCTGTGTGACATCCGGCCTGGACCGATGAGACAGCCCATGGCCGCGCGAGCAGTGGTGTCACCCCTTACCAGACCACCCCCTGCAATGCCACGGCCAGCAGCTTGCCTCTCTCTCCCTGTTCTAACCTGCCTGTCACCGCGGAGCTCTTCACTCTTCAACACCCTCTTGATTTTCCAGGGGGGGTCAATTGCCCCCCTTGCCATATGGAGCGGAAGCCCATGAATGGGAAGGAAACAAGGACAGGAACCAGGTCGTTCTGTTTACTTTGCTTCTTGTATTTGAAGGCAATGAAAAGTTTGTGTGCCTGGCTGTGCAGGGTGGGAGACAACCACATACACCAGGGGCCCCTAGGGTAGTAGCTCTACAATAATAATAAATATTATTATTATTTATTATTATTATTTAGGTAAAAATAATAATAATAATAGCAATTACAGTGGAACCTCGGCTTACAAGCATAATCTGTTCCAGGAGAATGC
This sequence comes from Rana temporaria, assembly GCF_905171775.1. Taxonomy (NCBI): domain Eukaryota; kingdom Metazoa; phylum Chordata; class Amphibia; order Anura; family Ranidae; genus Rana; species Rana temporaria. The sequence goes on along the minus strand of NC_053491.1, from coordinate 23,174,821 downwards.
TCGTAATCCAAAGTACTCGCATATCAAAGCGAGTTTCCCCATTGAAGTCAATTGAAACTAAAATAATTTGTTCCGCATTGACTTCAATGGCATGCAATAGTGCATGCGGCCCTTTGGGGGGGCGGAGAGCCTCGGAAACAGCCGGAAAGGCCAGAGAACAGCTCGGTTGACCTCGGTAAACCTTGGAAAGGCTCGGGAACGTAGTATTTCCGTTCGGCTCCGGCGCCCCCCCCCCCCACCTCAGGCCAAATGCGGTACTGCACACCGCTTTGGCCTGAATCCTGTTTGTTTTGAGAGACAAAACAGAGTTCAAAATACAGTGCTCATATTGCAAAACGCTTGTTAACCGCGTTACTTGCAATCCGAGGTTCCACTGTATTAATATTATTAGGACAAGTAGAGATATGGAAAACATTTGACCAGCTATTAGACCGGCAGTCCACAATTTAAAACATCAAAGTGAAATAAATTATCTAATAAAAAGCAACAAACTCAAACAATCTTTTAGAGAGGACATCTTGTAGATGCAGCTAAAGTTCAATCTAGGATTACCCAGTTAGTGGCGGGTGGGGGGGCGGTTACGTCACCTTGCACATAATGGGCCAGATTCAGGTAGGGAGCGGGTATTTGTGTGCGGGCGTAGCGTATCCTATTTACGCTACGCCTCCGCAACTTTGACAGGCAAGTGCAGTATTCACAAAGCACTTGCTCCGTAAGTTGCGGCGGCGTAGCGTAAATAGGCCGGCGTAAGCCCGCCTAATTCAAATGTGGAGGATGTGGGCGTGTTTTATGTAAATTTATTGTGACCCCATGTAAATTACGTTTTTTCCGAACGGCGCATGCGCCGTCCGTGAAAGTATCCCAGTGCGCATGCTCCAAATTAACCCGCAAAAAGCCAATGCTTTCGTCGTGAATGTAAATTACGCACAGCCCTATTCGCGAACGACTTACGCAAACGACGTAATCGACAGAAAATTCAACGCTGGCCCGATGTCCATACTTAACATTGGCTGCGCCTCATATAGCAGGGGTAACTTTACGCCGGAAAAATCCTTACGTAAACAGCGTATCTGTACTGCGACGGCCGGGCGTACGTTCGTGAATAGGCGTATCTAGCTGATTTACATATTCTAGACGTAAATCAGCGTACACGCCCCTAGCGGCCAGCGTAAATATGCAGTTAAGATACGATGGCGTAGGAGACTTACACCGTTTGTATCTTAGCAACATTTAAACGTATCTCAGTTTGAGCATACGCTTAAAGTTGCGACGGTGCGGATTCAGACTTACGCCGGCGTATCTACTGATACGCCCGTCGTAAGTCTTTCTGAATCCGGGCCAATCACTGCACTTTATTCTAGCTTATACAGCATCCCTAAGAAAATGTTATGATTCCGTTTAATAAAATCTTTCTAATGGGAAGGAACCGGGTCGCTCTGTTTACAGGGTGAGGGATCTGAAGATAAATGACTATGCCTGGATTATGAAGAAAAAGTATTGTGGTTAACAGGACGACGTAATGAATTGTCCTCTACAAAGCGTTCACACACGACCCCCCCCCCCCATCCCCTGTTTAGTGCTAAGACGTTTTATGATGTTCACTGTCCCATTAATGTTTCATAGGAGCAGTTCGTAGGCTGAACTCTGTGATGGAGAATTCAATAGAGGTAGTAAATATTAATGGAATATGGAATGAAGTCACAGTTATGTTGTAGTGGCAGTAAAAGGGAGTAAGCATGTGTTGGCCCTGGGGCAGGACTGGCCTTTCCTCTCCTTTACCCTCTTCTATGAGGCATGTTGTACAATGCTGGGCTCATCCAGCCAGGGTCACCGCAGACAAATGTCCTTGTGTGACGCCATTCCATCCACACAACGAGGCTCTGGAGAGCATTTGAGGGTGTCTGTTACAGGTAAAGAGCCTTTTACAGCTTGGGTCTAGTCTTAATGACCCTGGGAAAGTATCCTAGACACTTCCAATTTCTCTCCCTTATAAATAAGCACTGTTGTGTCTTACGTGATAAATAGATGTTCTTCATCATCCCTATGAAGTGTCTTCTAAACAAGCCCTGACTTTAATGCCGCATACACACGATTGGACATTCCGACAATAAAACTGTGTATTTTTTTCCAGACGGATGTTGGCTCAATCTTGTCTTTCATACACACGGTCACTAGGGATGAGCTTCGTATTCAAGTCGAACTCATGTTCGACTCGAACATCGTATGTTCGTCGAACAAAACGGGTCGTTCGCGCCAAATTTGAGTTACGTTTCACAGACCATAATTCACTGCAGCATCGCTGGCTGATGATTGGCCAAGCAAGCACTATGACCCGCATGCTTGGCCAATCACAGCTTGCAAAAACCGGAGAGCCATAATAAGGTTGGCTTTGGCCAATTATGGCTCAGGGGGTTTAGTACATGCCCCACACTGTAAAAGGCTGCCTGTGTAGTGTGTTGTGGTCAGGGCTGGACTGGGACAAAAATTTGGCCCTGGACTTCATCCAGACTGGCCCACTTTGATAGGTCTCTCCTATGGCGGCCTGACAACTCCCACCCCCCCAGCCACCCAAGCCCCCTCTCCCCCTTCACTAGCCACTAGCCGTTCTACCGTACACACGGCCAAACATGTCTGCTGAAACTGGTCCGCGGACCAGTTTCAGCAGACATGTTCGGTCGTGTGTACCGCCGACCGGACAGGTTTCCAGCAGACATTTGTCCAGCCGACCGTTTTGCAGCGGACAAATGTTTCTTAGCATGCTAAGAAACATGTCCGCTGGAAGCCTGTCCGTCGGACATGTTCGGTCGTCTGTACAGACTCACCGTACATGTTCGATCGGCCGCCATCCCTCGCATGCGATGAATCACTTCGACGCATGCGTGGAAGCATTGTACTTCCAGGGCCGCGCACGTCACCATGTCATCGTCGCGGCGATGGCGCGGCCTCATCACCGCGTATCGTGTATGCGCGGATTTCTGTCTGATGGTGTGTACAACCATCAGACAAAAATCTCCGGGCGGACATGTCCGCTGAAAACGGTCTGGCGGACCATTTTCAGCGGACAGTCCGTCCGTCTGTACGAGGCCTTAGAGTAAAACGGCTGGTACTGGTACTCTTATAGGCAGTACCAGTGGGGAAGCTAGACATTATTTCACCCAGGCAAAGAATCAGTTTGGTGCCCCCCCACCCCCCATGGGACAAGATTAGGCAGAAGTTAGAAACTCCCAGGCCATAGCTGTTGAGTCAGCTGTCTGTCCCCTCCCCATGCTCCTTCTGGTTCCCCCCATGCTCCTCTGCCATCCCCCCTGCTCCTCTGGTCCTCCCCCTGCTTCTCTGTTCCCCCCCAGGTGAGCACTGCGGGGAGGAAGAGGAGGTGAGGGAGGGAGAGACAGAGGAGCGGAGGTGGGCGGCGGACCGCTGTCACTGAAGCCGGCCCACTAAGCCATCGGCCCACCGGGAAACTCCCTGTAGTCCCAATGGCCAGTCCATCCCTGGCTGTGGTGGTTAAGAGAGGACAGAGAGAGAGAGAGAGAGAGAGAGAGAGAGTGTCATTTTTTGCAGGTAGATAGAGCAGGCAGGCAGACTAGTCAGTTAATGTTACAGTGTGTAGAGGATATATATACATCCCAGGTGTTGTACATATATTTATACATTGTATAGCTTAGCTAGATCAGTTCTTCCTAATGTACGTCGGTTTCGTCGTAAGGCTGCTCCTGCTGTTAGGAGGCGCAGCCAATGGTAAGTATGGACGTCGTCCCCACGTCGCGATTTTCAAAATTTACGTTGTTTGCGTAATTCGTTTGTGAATGGCGCTGGACGCCATTTACGTTCACATCGAAGCAAATGACGTCCCTGCGACGTCATTTGCCGCAATGCACGTCGGGAAATTTTAGGGACGGCGAATGTGCGGTACGTTCGACGCGGGAACGCCCCTAATTTAAATGATCCACTCCCCCTACGGGATCATTTGAATTACGCGTGCTTACGCCGGCCCCTTTTACGCTACGCCGCCGCAAATTACGGAGCAAGTGCTTCGTGAATACAGCGTTGCTCCTGTAATTTACGGAGGCGTAGCGTAAAGACGAGACGCTGCGCCGCCGTAGCAGTGCACGCCCCTACCTGAATCTGGGCCAGTGATTTTAATGATGTTTAAATAAAAAAAAAAAGGAAAAGGAAAAATTCCTTTAAATATTGTACCTGCTAGGTGTCTATAGTATGCCTGTGAAAACGTCTTTGAGAACCCAGGTCTTGCCCGAGGGAACATGTATCAATGGAAAAAAAGTGTTTTTTCAGTCTTGAAAAAAACGACCGTTTTTAAAACTTTTTTTCCATTGATTCATGTTCCCTGGGGCAAGACCCGGGTTCTCAAAGACGTTTTACGACAAGAACTTGCATATTAGGCTTTAAAATTAGCACTTTTGAATTTGAACGTTCCAGTCCCATAGACGTCAATGGGGTTCTAAATGTTCGCGCGAATTGATTCCGAGCATGCGTAGGATTTTTGTGCGTCGGAATTGGATACACACGATCGGAATTTCCAACAAGAACTTGTCGGAAAAATTGAGAACCAGCTCTCAAATATTTGTTATTGGAAATTTCCGACAGCAAATGTCCGATGGGGCCTACACACGGTCGGAATATCCGACAACAAGCCCACATCGAACATTTGTTGTTGGAAATTCCGATCGTGTGTACGTGGCATAAGAGGAAGGAGGTGATTGATAGAATAAACAACATAAAGTTCTTCTTGAGGGTCTCTCGCCCAGCTGCTGTTGAACTAAAAATGCCAGCATGCCATATGAGGTGACGGGAACAGCTGGTGAGCCACGGGGTGTTGTAAGCCTGCACCAGATGTTCGGTGTATGCCTAGGCACACATTGGAGTCCTTGTGTGCTTTGCCGAGGATCCTCTGTGATTTGTAATCCAGTATTCTGGAGGAGGCCCAGGCCTTTATAGAGGACGCGGTGCCAAAAAAAATCGAGGTAAATAAGCAACTTGTACTTTGTCCAATGACATTGAAAAAAAAGGAAGTGATAATGAAGTCTGAAGACCTCCAAAAGCTGGTGGATCCAATGGGGCTTAAGCACTTCGAGATTCAGGAAGTGCTTTGAGGTTGCCTCTTCCATCGCAGCACATGTATGGTGTGCTGGGGAAATGGAAAGGTGCCATTTATATCATGGGTGGAGAGGGGGGGATTTGTGGGGGGGATTTGTGCTGGGAGGGATTCTTTTATCAGGGGGGGGGGCTTTATAAAGGGGGGAGGAAAAATGTTTTGCATTTTTGTTTGCGGAGAATTTTGGTTTGTAGCGGTTCTGGTGGTAGGCGTACCGATTAGTAGATCTGTAGTCTCTTATATTTGTACTCCTGACCCTTACACTTTGTGCATTAATTACTTCTGGTACCTGTTTGCCGCCTCCCCCAAAAGAAAAACCCAACAGCCGCCACTGAACAAGTCCCAGCCTTTCTCGGCCAGATAAAATTCCAAATCCTATGGTGACAGCCCATGCTGTGACATTTAATTGACCATTGAGTGGCTAGCCATAGGTCCGAATCCCTGACCAATCTTGACCGGATCAGATTAATGCGTTCGATGTAACAAGAGACCGCCAGCAAATAAATATCACCTCTCCTATTTGCCAATGTGCTTCTTTTTTTTTTATGTACATATTCCTCTTCTGATCAAAGCGGCGACGCACATAGAGAACACGACGGCGGAGAGCGTGCTGAATTGTACAAGAAGAGACCTTCCTCAATTTGATACCACTTAAGTTCTTAACATTTCGCCTGGTTTCCCGCCGCTCTGGCGAGGCTCGGTGTCCCCTTCCAGATGTACTTTTGCAGTTTCTACGACTTCATTTAAAAACGTCTATTGCACCCAGCATCAAAAGCGCAGAAAGCCATTTCTTCCCTATCACTTGAAAGGGCATTTCTTTCAAAGAATTTTTTTTTTTTTTTTTATTTGTCACTGGGAGAAATAAAAGGGATGCAGGTTTTGTAAGTGTTAAATAACTTGCTCAGCGTGCATTAAAGCAAGATTGTATTTTATCAACAGCTGATTGAAGCAGCTATGTGATCCTCCCTGCTTGTCTATGGTATCATATTTATTTAGCCTGCTGGGGGACCATGTCCTGGGTCAGCGTGCTCACGCTGCTCAGAGCACGCACATTACACAGTACCCCAGGTATTGTGATTGATTGTCACCACCCAAAGCCTTTGGATCATAATTTAACGCAGCAGGTTCTACATCACAAGCTCAATTTCAAAAAAAAAAACTCGGCTAAAGGAGTTTCATTGGAAAAAAGAAACAGACTGCGAAGCAGTGGTGGGATTTAGTGATAGAGAAAACGCATTAAAAAGTCATGGAAACTTCTCTGTTGTGAGGGATTTTACATGGATTGCATATAAAGTGGAGATGACGGAGGGAGGAAAACAACACCTGCCGGGTTTAATTTTACAGTAATGGGGTTTGAAGCCTTGTAGCAGGCGTTCTGTGCAAAAAGAGATCTTTTTAAAGATTCTTACATCTTGGCTAACCGTCGTTCACAGGCGTGAAAATAGAGCGCCTGTGACACACGTACTGGGTTTCCCGATGGGAAAACTGCGAGGAGAGCTTTTGGCCGGTGATCTGCCAATATGGTTCCGGCTATCGAGATGGTTCCTGTAAGGCAGGGGTGGCCAACCAGTGGCCCGGGGGCCACATGTGGCCCGCGGAGCCCTCTGATGTGGCCCGCGACCTCCTGCTCTGGAAATGGTGGGTTGACAAGCCCAGATCGCAGGTTGCCAGCCCGCCATACTGCAGCATCAGTGTTGTGAATGGTGGTGGTAGAGGAAGAAAGCAGCTGCGGAGCAGAGCCCCATAGGCCGATGCTTTCTCTACAGCTAGTCTATGGCAAAGTTAAGCTAACCCGCAGGATAGACACAGGTGCATTATGCTGCACCATCGTTGTGGGTAAACCGCAGCACATCAGGGTGAAAGCAGTCTAAGGCCTCGTACACACGACCGAACATGTCTGCTGAAACTGGTCTGTCGGACCAGTTTCCGCGGACATGTTCGGTCGTCTGTACGGATCGTATCGGAAAGGTTTCCAGCGGACAAATGTTTCTTAGCATGCTAAGAAACATGTCCGCTGGAAGCCTGTCCGTCGGACATGTTCGGTCGTCTGTACGACTCACCGGACATGTCTGCTCGGCCGAAGTGATTCGACGCATGCGTGGAAGCATTGACCTTCCAGGGTCGCAGACGTCGCCGCGTCATCGTCGCGGCGATGGCGCGGCCACGTCACCACGTTCGCTGTCCGCGGGAAATTTGGTCTGATGGTGTGTACAGCCATCAAACCAAAATCCGCCAGCGGACATGTCCGATGAAAACGGTCTTGTGTACGAGGCCTTAGGCCCTTTTCACACGATCAGCCCAACCAAATAGGACCCTCAATTAACCTCTACAGAGCGACAGATGTCCGTTTACGCTCGCCTACCTCCAATCCAAAAAACAAAAGGGAATTCGTCCCATTCCATCTGGGCGGATCGGAGGACCTATAGAGTAGCCGTGACCTGTCATCCGTCCGCTCTGCTCAATGTGGCCCGCAACTGGTTACCAAGTTGCTTAAGTGGTCCTCACTCTTCAAAAGGTTGGGCACCCCTGCTGTAAGGACTGCGCAGGCACAATCCTTGTCGACGGAAATCTCCGAACCTCGGCCGGCATCCAGTGCAACATGGAATTTGAGGAAAGTGGCCAGTCGGCCTCACGTCCTTGCTTCGCTCGGATGGCTTGCTCCGCTCGCTCGGCCTCCTGGCTCTTTTTTTAACATCCTCCAATCCAGGGGGATGTTAAGGAATGAGCCTGGATGCCTGCCGAGGTTTGGAGATTTCCGTCGGCAGTCCTTACAGGAACCATCTGGATAGGGGAACCATAACAACAAGTCACCGGGAACCCAGGCTGTGTGTATGCACCTCGCAGTTTTTCCGATGGGAAAACTGCCCAAAAACCTGCCGAACAAAAAAAAAGAGAGCCTGCTCTCTTTTTTCCCGCCAGGATTCTCGGCGGACTTTTTCCCGGCGGAAAGCGGTAGTTTTTGGCCGCTTTCCTATGGGGAAAAAGCTCAATGGAGCATACAAACAGTCGGATTCCCAAGGATAAGCTCTCATCTGAGTTTTCCCGACGGTAAAACCGATCGTCTCAGGATTTCCAACGGATCGTTGCCTGTCGGGAATCCTGGTTGTGTGTACGGGGGCATTAGAGTGTATAGAAAAATGCAGGGCCGCTGATAAGGCAGTACAGCCAGTCAGCCCTCCTGTACTGGGCTTGTGCCCCATCAGTTAAAAAAGAGGGGCCCAGGCACATGCTGAGCAGGAGGGCCGGCTGTACTGTCTTACTGCAGACCAGTGGCGGCTGGTGCTGAATTTTCTTGGGGAAGGTGGCTCACGGCCCCGAGCCAGCCAGCCAGCCACCTCCCCCCCACTGTCAGCCAGCCAGCCAGCCAACCAACCACCCCCCCTACCCCTGGTGCTCGGTTGCTAGATTGATCACTACTTCCCCCAGGTTACTCGATCGCCCCGCATCGCTCACCCATCACCTGCAAGGCCCCCTGCCAGCCCCCCCTCAGCCAGCCAGCCAACAAAGCACCCCCTGGCGGTCACTCGCTCGATTGATCGCTGCTTCCCCCATCGCTCTATTGCCACATTGCTTGCCCATCACCTGCCAGGCCCCCCGCAAAGCCAGCCACCACCCCAGCCAGCCAGCCAACCAAGCACCCCCCCCCCGGTGCTCACTCGATTGATTGACGCTTCCCCCCCATCGCTCAATTGCCACATTGCTCGCTTGTCACCTGCCAGGCCCCATGCCAGCCAGCCACTCGCTCGATTGATTGCTGCTTCCGCCATCGCTTAATTGCCGTATTGCTCATCCGTCGCCCGCCAGGCCCCTCCTGCCAGCCCCGCACTTACCCAATCCAGGGCGGGGCTTTAGCGGTTTCTCCCCCGCGTTTCCTCCCTAGTACCAGTGGTCTCTTATCCTCCTGGCCAATCAGGACTTAGGACTCCCAGCTAATCAGTTCTCAGGACCCGCTTCCTGATTGGCATAGAGGAAAAACAGTAAGATATTAACAAATAATAATTCACACAACTGGGTGGGCTCCGGGCACAGTGCTCTGCACCCTGAGCCCACCCTTTTTGAAGCCAGTTAGAGCCTCAGATTATAATCATGTGCTTTGAAAAAAAATGGAATCCATGTATCTGGAGCCCTGCATGTAGATTAAGAGGCGGGCGCATGGATTAGGGGGTTGCACCCCTGTGCCCTGCATGAGCGGCCGCCACTCTTGCAGACACCTATCCTCTTCTTCTTTCCCCTGCAATGCTGCCAGTATCGCGCTCCTACTAAACTGCAGGGGAATGGCTGGTTTTAGCACATGCACCCCTTACATCTGCTGTCAGGCCCCCCTTTGTGCCCCTTTACCCCACAGCACTGCCGGCTTTCCTCGCTCCTGTGATTTTGGTGCAATTTGGCTGCAATGTTGATCCCACGGTCTTGCACTGGGATCTGTTCACATGTTCTGCAGCTGCCCCCTACCTGCCATCTTGCCCCCCCCTCCCACAGTAGAGGTACACCAGGGTCAGCATGGGAGGAATCCCACACAAGTACAGGGTAAACACTCAGACTCCATGCAGACAATGTCCTAGCCAGGATTTGAAACAGGAACCCCTATGCTGCAATCCTGAAGTGATAACTACTAACCCCCTATGCTGTCAGTGAATACAGAGGACAATGTCTATCTCACCCTTTCTCAACCCTTTTCCCCAGAAGGAACCCTTAAAAAAAAACTTCAGGTGTCTGGGAACCCCTGCAAAACCCATTTCATTGGGAGTAGGTGGGAAAAATGCCCCTTACATTGCTGGCCAGTGGGAAGGATGCCGCTTATAGTGGTGGTCAGAATGCCACCTTTGCAGACAACTAAAAAGATCATTGGTGTTATGCATCTGGTTCTGCCAAGTGGCATTGGACCCAAAAATTTGCAGGCAGCATCAAATGTGGGATCATTCAGCCACATCTTAAGGAACCCCTAACAATCTCTGGAGGAAACCTAGGGGTTCATGCAACCCTGGTTGAGAATAGCTGGTCTATCTGTATATGATGTGGTAGTCCCATTGAAACCCTATTGCTCAACAGAATACACCCTCCCTTCTTAATAGGCTTCGTAAAGTAGCTGAACATCTTTGAAATGAAAAATGAACAAAGCATATCCTTCTATAGTGTGTACCTGCCTCAATCCAAGCACCTAGTGGGATTTCTGTCTGCTCTCTTATTCCTTTGCTATCTGAATGAGCCACTTCTTAAAGTCTAAGGCAGCCGACACCACACAATATGTACCAAACTACAAGCGCACAGATAATCAATGCTAATAGTCCAAATGCATCAAGGAAGGGAGAACTAGTGGCAGTCAGCACAAGGAACTCTTGAAAGCTCTGGATCTGGTCCTGCAGGCTCCTTTATTAGACCCGAGCTGGTCGTAGCTGGCAGTCAAATGACAAAAGCAGACAGGAGCATGAGATCTGATTCGAAAGTTGAATATCTTTATTGGATATAAAAACAAATGCAGACTTACATCACAGCAGCCAGGAATCAGTTTGGCACAGCATGAAATCAGGGCACCACAGTCCGGGCAGAGAGTGATATGTATATACGCATTATTGCCAGCTGGAGCTCACTGGATCAGGGAAAATCAAAACAGAATTCCACAATGCCAAAGCAAGCCGCTGTCAAGACGTTACGCAAGAAGGAGGGGGCAGCAAAGTGTTTTGAGGGTGTACTTTTTTTACAAACTTAGCAGGCTAGGTGAGAAGGAGGAGGTGGTAATACATTTCAAGAGTAACCTCTTTTACAAACCTAGCAGGTTAAGCGAGGGGGAGGGGTAACGTGTTTCAAGGGTGTACCTCTTTCACAAACCAGGCAGGTTAAGTGAGACAGAGGGGCCGTAACTTGTTTTGAGGGTGTACCTCTTTTACAAACATGCCAGGTTAAGTATGGAGGGTCAGTAACGGGTTTTGAGGGTGGTCCTCTTTTACAACCCTGACAGGTTAAGTGAGAAGGAGGGGCAGGCATGTACTGGCCATAGGGACTACAGGGAGTTTCCCGGTGGGCCGATGGCTCAGTGGGCCAGTTTTAGTGACAGCTTGTCAAAGTATTGGCTGCACAGCTCACCCTCCACTTCATGCAGTGATGTGAGAAGGATAAGAAAAATACAGAGGAGAATAAGTGAAATAATAAAACAGGTGAGTGAGGACTCCTTATGTTATGCTACTTATGTTTTTTTGCACAATTGTGTATAGTTTATTATACTGTTTTTGTGCTTGTTTGCAAACTTAAAGTGGGCTGGTCTGGATGAATTCCAGGGCCAAATTTTGGTCTCAGTCCAGCCCCGGAGGAGGGTCAGTAATGTATTTTGAAGGTGTACCTCTTATACAAACCTGGCAGATTAAGTGAAAAGGAGGGGCAGTAACGTGTTTCGAGGGTGTACCTCTTTTACAAACCTGTCAGGTTAAGTAAGAAGGAGGGGGTGGTAAAACGTTTCAAGGGTGTACTACTTTTACAAACCTGGCAGCTTAAGTGAGAAGGAGGGGCAGTAATGTGTTTCATGGGTGTACCTCTTTTACAAACCTAGCAGGTTAAGTGAGAAGGAGGGGCAGTAATGTGTTTCGGGTGTTTACCCCTTTTACAGAAGTGGCAGGTAAAGTGAGGAGGGTCAGTAATGCATTTCGAGGGTGTACCTCTTTTACAAACCTAGCAGGTTAAGTGAGAAGGAGGGGCAGTAATGTGTTTCGGGTGTTTACCTCTTTTACAGAAGTGGCAGGTAAAGTGAGGAGGGTCAGTAATGCATTTCGAGGGTGTACCTCTTTTACAAACCTAGCAAGTTAAGTAGGAAGGAGGGGGTGGTAAAATATTTCAAGGGTGTACTACTTTTACAAACCTGGCAGGTTACGTGAGAAGCAGGGGCAGTAACGTGTTTCAAGGTTGTATCTTTTTAACAAACTTGGCAGGTTAATTGAGAGGGATGGGGTGATTACATGTTTTGAGGATGTACCTCTTTTTCAAAGCTAGCAGGTTAAATGAGAAGGGGTGGTAATGTGTTTTAAGGGTGAATGTCTTTTACAAAGCTGGCAGGCTAAATGAGGAGTGTCAGTAACATGTTTCAAGGGTGTACCTCTTTTACAAACCTGGCAGGTTAAGTGTGAAGGACGGGCTGTAGTGTGTTTCGAGGGTGTACCTCTTTTACCATTTCAGCAGGTTAAGTAAGAAGAGGGGGGGGGCAACATGTTTCAAGGGGTTACCTCTTTTACACACTTGGCAGCTTTGTAAAAGAAGTACACCCTCAAAACTTGTTGCTGCCCCCTCCTTCTTGCTTATCATCTTGACAACGGCTTGCTTTGAAAGTGTGGAACTCTGTTTTGGATTTCCTTGAGCCAGTGATCTTTAACTGGCATTGATGAATTTATACATTTCTACCCGAACTGTGGTGCCTTGATTTCATGCTGTCTCAAGCTCATTCCTGGCTGCTGTGACAGCTTGGTCTGTTAGAGGAAGTTGAAAAATAACAGACTTACTGGCCAGATCACTAGGTGAAAAAAAAAATGCAGCCACCACTAGGGATGAGCCGGATACCCCCCCCCCCCCCCGTTCGGTTCGCACCAGAACCTTCTAAACGGCCCGAACGTTCGCGCGAATATTTAGAGCCCCATTGACGTCTATGGGACTCGAACATTCGAATTCAAAAGTGCTCATTTTAAAGCCTCATATGCAAGTTATTGTCGTAAAACGGCTTTGAAAACCCGGGTCTTGCCCCAGGGAACATGTATCAATGGAAAAAAAGTTTTAAAAACTGTCGTTTTTTAAGCATCATTAAAATCACTGCTCCTGAATCTTTAGGTGCAAACTACAGAGCACACTGCCAGTACCCACCAAGTAGCTTTAGGTGCAAACTACAGAGGACATAGGCAAAAATCCACGTAAGAATACTGCAGCTAGCACAATCACCTGCCTGCCAGTAAATTAGGAAGAACTGATCTAGCTAAACTATACAGTGTATAAATATATGTACAACACCTGGGATGCATATATATCCTCTACACACTGTAACATTAACTGACTAGCCTGCCTGCCTGCTCTATCTACCTGAAAAAATGACACTCTCTCTGTCCTCTCTTAACCACTGCAACACACTACACAAGGCTGACCTGCAGGCGGCTTTTTATAGTGTGGGGCGTGTACTAAACCGCCTGAGCCATAATTGGCCAAAGCCACCCTGGCTTTGGCCAATTATGGCTCTCTGTTTTTTGCAAGCTGTGATTGGCCAAGCATGCGGGTCATAGTGCATGCTTGGCCAATCATCAGCCAGCAATGTCGCAGTGAATTATGGTCTGTGAAACGTATCTCGAATTTGTCGCGAACGACACGTTTTGTTCGTATTTCGACGAACGATCGAACATACGATGTTCGAGTCAAACTCATGTTACGAAAATCATCCCTAGCCACCACATTTAAGCTGCAATATAATATTTTAAATACTGCTTTAATCCTAATGCACTTTCTTTGTGTTGGTTTAATAAAATTGTAGGGCTAAGAAAAGAAGCATTGTCAAGTCGACTAGGTTAATCTGTTCATTTAAAAGTGGAAGGCCTGGGTGCTTTTAAAGAAAAATAAATACATCCAAAGGTCATTTTATATCATAAATATACTAATGGTTGGCAAACCTAGTCTCCATAGAGGCATGTCCCCAGAACTGATAAGTCATTGTTGGCCATTTGATTCAGTGGACTGCTTGTTTGTACTGCTGCTAGTGTTGGATGACAAAAATGTTTGCAAGGCTCCATAGGGTCCATCTTTTTTTGCTAAGAAAACACTTGTTATCACAGTGAGTACACACCAGGGTCCAAAGAGAAAGAGCGGCCTGGCATGGAAAATATTTGCCTATGACTCAGCTGTGGCTGGGGATACAAAGTCGTACCAAGGTGAGCAAGAGAGCATTGTAGGTGGCACTTAATAGATCTCCCATAATCACATGGGTCAAAGGAGTGTTGACAGATCATGTTAATCTGTAATGTTCCGTATTGTCCTGCTCTGGGATCATCGTTACTTTTCAGTGCATGTAATCTCTTATTTTCACCCTTTCACCTCCACATGTATTTTGTTACAAGGTAAATACACGGTATGACAGGCAGGGAACACAGAGTATAGTGTATGTGAACTGCCTCGCGTTCGATTTGTTTGTGTGACTTATCTCTGCGTTCACACATTTTACACATAGCACACAGGCTAGTTTTTGATTTTTTTTCTTTTTTTTTTTTTTATATTCAGTCCTAAACATAATTGAGATGGTAAAACACATCATTGTGCAAGGCAGTGGCGGTTCGTCCATAGAGGGTGCTGGAGCGCCGCCCCTCTGGCTCTCACCGCCACTGAGTCTAATAACGTAGATTCATGCATTGCACGAATCTATGCTATTGTCGCCGCTGCCGCTGTTCTATTCAGATGGCTCTGATAGGCTTTCCGAGTACAGCCCTCGGGTCCCTGGAAGCTTATCCTCGGAACGCACTGGGGTGCGTTCCTTGGATAAGACTGACAGGCGTCTCAGCCAATCAGGTTGGCCGGTTCTGGCTACCGGTAACCTGATTGGCTCAAGCGTCATTGAGGGCGGGAGAAGACATTGAGGGTCGAGGACATGGATGGCTGACTCCAGGAAAGGTAAGTGCCTTTGGGGGGGGGCATTTTACAGGGCACATTAGAACTACCTGAATTTGGCTCATGATTCACTGTCTGAACCAAAAATGTCACAGATGTTTTTTGAATTAGGAGCAACACATTAAAAAGAGCAATTAACACTAGAAAATTGGTGCAGCAGCTTGAATTCCCCCCTATGAGTTTTATCATCCCACACAAAGTGCATACAATTAAGGATACTTGTTTGATATCAACTTTGAGAATTGGTTCCTATTAAAAGGTTATCCTAGTGGTGTGGCACGTCATACTCAGCAAACAAGATACTTATTTATAGAGACAGTGTTGGGATAGACCATTCGACATGAACGACAAAGTTTCGACAAAGCAGCGGAAAACATACAAACGTTGAATCTGTCATTGAAGGCTTATGGTGTCTGTCGAAAGTTCTAAGAAAATTCGACAAGCAGCTAAACTGTACGACGCCGCAATCGTATATTTCCGGCCCATTGTCAAATGCTCCGCCCATAGGCTATAGAAGAATTCTAATGTTGGTTGACTAGTAATAATAATTTAGAAATATAATTATTTCTAGTGTCATACAACATTCGAATTCTTCTATAGCTTGTGGGCGGAACATTCGACCAGAAATGTACAATCGCGTCGTCATACAGTTTAGCTGCTCCGCCGAATCTTCTTAGAACATTCGATAGACACCATGAACCTTCCATGACAGATTCAACCTTAATTAATTCGGATTTTCGGACAAATGCATTTTTTAACTAAACAAAATAAATAAAAACGAATTTCGGGCGTAACTAAATGAATACATTTTTCGGACGACAATGAAATTCCGAAAGAAAATATTTCAGTGTGCACTTGTCTATTGTTGAGTGAACCAAGTAAAGTTTGGTTTATTGGAAAAATCCACAAACCCGGAACATAGAGCCTGAACCCTACTGAAGCCCAGGGGATCAATTGTCATTACTGTATGTGATCAGTTACATCAATCGTTTTAAGAACTGCAGTAAAATACCTTTTAGTGTTTTGCAAAAATCTTTCTTCAATTCACAAAAAAAAAACACCACCAGAAATCTGCTTGAGCTATTCTAAATAGACTAAGGGGCAGGGCCCACCTGATGATGTCACTGGATGACCATGCCCTTTTATGACATCACCAAAAGGGGAATGCTGGGTCGATGATGTCATAAGGGGCTACTTGTTTGTCTCCCCCCATTCCTGGCCTGCCGGGCGGCATGCTCGGATAAGGGTCTGGTATGGATTTGGGGGGGGGGCCCACACCATTTAAAAAAAAATATTTTGGAGTGGGGTTCCCCTTAAAATCCTGAGGGGCCTGGTATGGATTGGGGGGAATGGCCCTCCTTTTTTTTAACTAACTTACATAAACGGTGACAGGTAGGTGATCGGACACTTTCGGATTGGGGACACATGTACACGCCGCTGGCTGCCCACTCCCACTGTGATTATATAATGTCCGTCGACACCTGCTGATCCAGCAGTACAGAGGGAGAACAGCAGCCTGTCTATGTAAACAAGGTAGTTTGCCATTCTTTTAGAGGGCAAGTGGTTAAAAATGTTTTTAATGCCAGCAATTCTTTTGTTTAAATTCTGCTGTCAGCAGGGAACCCGCTGACAGCAGATGAGTCATGGTTGTTAAGGACGCGGCAGTTGCCTGCTCCTTAACAACCATGCTATTTACTGGTTGTCAGGATGCCAGCGGGTAACGGCTTTTTAACATGTAGGCTAATTGAGTCTGTTCCTTAAATAACACGTGGCTAGACCATGACATGTTCAATAAATGTATTCATCTAGTTTAGTTTGGTGAATTGACTTTAGAGTCAGTTTATGGGGTACTTACAGTGTATTTTTTACTAGTGCGGTAAATACTGTGTAATCTGACAGTGAACTGACATTTGAATATTGCACAAGATAACTGGAAAATATATGTCACACAATCCAATTATCTCATGTGATATTCTTTAGTGAATTGACCCCTTTGTCATGGTACATGTCTGTTTTATTTACTTTATCTGGCAAGATACAAAGGCATGTGTCCAGCCAGGCTGCATAACGACATTTGGGTCTGGTATGGATTTTACATGACACCTTTTGTTTTTATGTGTGGTCCATCTTAAAAATCCATACCAGACATCTATCTATGATAGGGGTCTGGTATAGATTTTGGGGTGAAACCCATGTCATTTTTTTTTTACAATAGGTTCTCTTTAGGAATCCAAACTAGCTCCCAACTAGGTATTCAGCCTGAGTGGCAAGGAAAGGAGCTGGCACCAAGCATGCACCCCCTCTCCTATAGTATACTAAGCAATGTTTCCTGCGAAAGACAAAAAAAAAAAGAAACCAAAACAGTGTGGGGTCTTCCTTCAAATCCATACAAGAGCCTCATCGTGGGTAGGTGTCAGGTGTAGATTTTAAAGGGCACCTCACTCAAAAAATAAATAAATATATGGGCTGTTCTTAAAATCCAAACCAGCCACTTATACTACATAGGGGTCTGGTATGGCATTTTACGTGGGACTACACATGATAAAAGTAAAATGAAGGCAGATGTTCCCTCTCAAAATCCATACCAGACTCCTTATCCTACATAGGGGTCTGGTATGGATTTTTTTTAGTGGGACTTAGTGGGACTACACATAAAAAAGTAAAATGAAGGCCAATGTTCCCTCCCAAAATCCATACCAGACCCTTATCCTACATAGGGGTCTGGTATGGAATTTTAGGTGGGACTACACATAAAAAAAAAGTAAAATGAAAGCCAATGTTCCCTTACAAGATCCATACCTGACCCTTATCCTACATAGGGGTCTGGTATGGATTTTTTTTGTAGGATTACACATAAAAAAGTAAAATGAAGGCCAATGTTCCTTTCCTCTTCTGAAAGACCTGTACAACTCTGGATGCCAAGCGCCTTGAGGCGATTAAGTTCGCATTTGTTGCGCTATATAAGTTTCTCACTCACTCACTCACAAGATCCATACCTGACCCGTATCCTACAGAGGGGTCTGGCGTGGATTGTTGTTTAGTGGGACTATACATAAAACGTAAAACCAAGGCCAAAGTTCCCTCCCAAAATCCATACCAGACCCTTATCCTACATTGGGGTCTGGTATGGAATTTTAAGTGGGACTATGCATAAAAAAAAGTAAAATGAAGGCCGATGCTCCATCCCAAAATCCATACCTGACCCTTATCCTACATAGGGGTCTGGTATGGAATTTTAAGTGGGACTACACATAAAAAAAGTAAAACGAAGGCCAATGTTCCCTCCCTAAATCATACCAGACCCTTATCCACTGGACATGAGGATGATAAGGAACAGTCCACTTCAGGAGTGAAGGGGAACGCCATCTGTCGGGGGGAGCTGAGGATCAAGGAGCCATTAGCCTTGCATTTTCATCTAGAAAACTAAATTCCACTAAGCAGGTTGCAACTTTTTACATAAAAAAAACATTCTAGTAGCAGCTAGTAATAGTTAGTCACATTCAGCTAGACTTGCTCTGTAATGTTAAAGTTTCTTGATCAGGCCAAGCCTATTTGTTAGTTCTAATGAGTGTTAGGAAGATACCTTAGCATTTATATCCAAGTAGCACCATCTTAATGCAATCACCATGGAAAGGCAAATGTTACTGTTCAAGAACAGGATGAGAGGTGTCCTTGGACAATCAACATCTGCCTTGACACATTCCATAGTGATTTGATGAAGGTGTTGGTGCTACCTAGGTGGATATAATTGTTGGGGTATCTCATTACATTAGAGTCATTAGAATGTCTTCAACAGTCCCATTGAACGTAACTGACTAGCTATGCTGTGACAGGATAAATGAGAACCTTCACAGAAATACTAGGTGTAGGCTAAACACAGCACATAATAAAAGTCATCACTAACAATCCTGGAGCACGACTCACTGACAGTATAAAATTTCACTGACAGATCATTATCTGGCCATAGACGAAAGAGGTTGTCATCTAACGTCTATAGCAGCCTTTTTCAACCTTTACAACACAGAGGAATCCTTGAAATACCTTTCTGGTCTCAGGGAACCCCTGGTAAAAATTACAATACCCTCAACTCATGATACATTAGTGCAGTGGTCTACAAACTGCGGTCTGTGGATCGAATGCAGCCCTTTTCTTGCCTTTATCCGACCCTTGGGGCATCGTTCCTCCCACTGATATGGGGCACTATTCCTCCCACTAACACCAATGATGAAGCACCATTCTTTCTACTGACACCAACAGTCTAACACTATTCCCTCCCACTAACACCAGTGGTTGGGCACTATTCCTCCCAGTGATGCCAATGATGGAACACTATTTCTCCAAGTGACACCAATGAAGGGACACTATTTCTCTCACTGATACCAAAGATGAGGCACTATTCTTCTTACTGACACCAACAATGGGGCACTATTCCTCCCACTGACATTGACGATGGGGGAGGGACTATTCCCCCCACTGACGCAAATGATGGGGCACTATTACTCCCTTTGGCACCAATGATGGGGCCCTATTCCTCCCACTAATGCCAGTGATGGGGCACTATTCCTCATTTGTGGGTGAGGCAGAGGGTCTTGAATGTCACCCGATCCTTTATGGATAGCCAATGGAGAGTCCTCAAGGCCGGGGTGATTGATTCCCAGTTTTTTTTTCTGTTATCAGTCTTGCTGCAGTGTTCTGGACGACTTGTAGACGAGAAATCTGGTATTTGGGTAGTCCTAGGTAGAGGGAGTTTGCGTAGTCGAGTCGGGAATTGACAATTGTTCCAACTACTACTGCTGTGTCCTCTTCCGGGATGAAGGGGATGAGTCTACGCAGCAAGCGGAGAAGATAGTGAGATCCGCTGACTACTGATCCTATTTGTGTGTCCATAGACATGTCTGAGTCAAAGATACCTCCCAACATTTCAAAAATTCACTGCGGGACATTCTTGTTGAGCAGGGGGGGGGGCGGATATCAAAGTTGTTGATCGGGGTGGTTGTCGCGGATCGCAGTTGTTGAGCGGGGGTTGCCGCGGGTCGCAGTTGTTGTTGAGCGGGGGGGTGATTGTCGCGATTGAAGTTGTTGAACGGGGGGGCCTGGGGTTGCCGCAAATCACATTTGTTGAGTGGGGGGGGGATTGCCGCGATCTAAGTTGTTGAGCGTGGGGTGGGTGGGGGTTGCCGCGGGTCTCAGTTGTTGAGCGGGGGGGGATGATTGATCTAAGTTGTTGAAGGGGGTTGCCGTGATCGATGTTGTTGAGCGGGGGGGGGGGTTGCCGCTGATTGATGAAGTTCTTGTTGTCTCCTACCTGTGCACACAGCCGGGTTCTCCTCTTCCCTTCAGCTGCCGCAGAACACACACTGCTCCGGTAAGAGCATGTCTCCCTTCTGACCTACTTCTTCTTCATGTGCAGGAAAATTAACCCCTGCGTGGGATTGTGGGAAGATGCAGTCTGTGCGGGAAGTTCCTGCAGAATCCGGGTGGGTTGGGAGGTATGATGGTGGGTGGTGTCAAAGTAGTCCTAGAGTTTGTCTTTCGGTTTGCGTGTAGAAAGAGAAGTTCTGTTTTGGATCCATTGAGTTTGAGGGAGCTCTCTGTCATCCAATTATCTATCAATGTCAGGCATTTTTCTAGTCAGTGATATTAATCTTTTTTTGTTAGTGATGCGAAAATAAAGTTGAGTGTCATCAGCGTAGGAGTGGTAGAGCAAGTCCTGTTTGCTGATGATTTTGGGGAGAGGGTGGAGGTAGATGTCGAACAGCACGGGCGACAGGGGTGATCCTTGAGGGACTCTGCATGTGACGGTGTGTGCTTCCGACATGAAGGCTCCCAGTTTCACTGTCTGGGATCAATTCTCTAGGAAGGATGTGAACCAGGGTAGATCTGAGTCTGCAACTCCAGCTACTTCTGTGAGATGAGTGAGCAGAATTTTGTGGTCTACTGTGTCGAAAGCTGCACTGAGGTCCAGCAGCACCAGGAAATACGATTCTCTGTCGTCTGCTGCTTCGAGGGCGTCATCCCATATTTTGAGAAGTGCCGTTTCAGTCCCGTGGGCTGGGCGGAAGCCCGATTGTAGTGCGTCCAGGAGTTTGTGGGTGTCCAACTCGCATTCGGCGCTCTATAAGTATTTATTCCAATCCAATCCAATCCAATCCAAGTGGAGTTGTAGCTGTTGTACTACTGCTTTCTCAATGATCTTGGAGATGGTGCTAAGGCTTTTTACCGGTCTGCGGTAGTTTGGGTCTTTAGGGTCGAGGTTGGGTTTCTTTAGGGGGTTTGTTTATGCCTTGCTTGAGGGAAGTCGGAACAATACCTTCTTCAAACGATTAATTTATGAGATGTGTTATGGTGGGTGCCACGATTTCGGTACATTCTTTCAGGAGTTTTGTAGAAATAATGTGAGAAGAATGCTTTGTCTCTTGAAAGTTGCTTTGACTTTGTTTTTTTCTGGGTATTGAATATGTGTTTTTTATATTTATTAGCGTCCTTGGATATATTCATCTATATTATCCATATGATCTTCCTATGGAATATAATTTATATATGTAGAATCCCTGATATCTGGATACATATTATTTTTATATCTGGTTATATCTGTCTTAAGGTATTTCAATCATATGTTGCTGGAGCTGGTGCATGGGGAATGTCTGGAATGCATATATATATATATTTTTTTAATCATCGGAATGTATTTTAATTTTAGTATGTTAATATAATGTATCTCATCTCAGATAGTGAGATTTGTTCTTTGTCACTGTCCCCTCTTGTTGCTTGTCCTGAAGAAGCCTCACGGCGAAACGCGTAGATACACAAGGGATACAACTCATACTTTCCAATATCTTGTATGTTTTTTTTTTTTTATCTTTGAACACTGTGTTGTTTGGTTTATACTTTTTGTAATAAAATATTTTTTGCTATTTCTGTTGTTGTCTTGCCTCCAAAGTCCGACCATTGGTTATTCTTTTTTGAGTAATCCCCTTCCTTCTCCTGCTTATACAGATGTGGCAATGTGAGTGCTGCCCCCTCCTTTTTCCTATTATTCAATGCTCCTTATCGTTGTGGTCATTGGGAAGTATTACCCCCTTACAGATAGCTAAAAAGATCAATGGTGTCAGCAGTGGTGTATTTAGGTTTTGTGCTGCCCTAGGCCTGACAAAACTTGTGCACCCCCCTAATTTAAATATGACCCACAGCTTCCCACCCTTTCCTGTGAAGGCCACACCCCCATTTAAGACCTGTCCTGACATTTCCAGTGGGGACACTAGTTTTGAGGGCCTTGGGAGGGCAGTAGAGTCCCCTAATTTGCAGGGATTTCCTCTGACTTCCTGTCTTGCTATGGAGCCCGTCAGCTGACTGTATGGCCTCGTACATACGACCTTGGAACTCGACGGGCGAAACACATAGTTTTGCTCGTCGAGTTCCTTGTTAGGCTGTCGAGGAACTCGGCGAGCCAATTTTCTCCATTCCCGTCGAGTCAAAAGAGAACATGCTCTCTTTTTGGCTCGACGAGTTCCTCGACAGTTTCTTGCTGTTTTTTGCCGAGAAACTCGGTCGTGTGTACGAGGCCGAAGACAGTTTTTAGCCTCCCGACATGGCATCTGTCTCTCTCTAGCTGAGAACTCAGGTGGGAGGTCCACTGTTATGATAGGACAATTAAAACTAGAAGCAACGCAAATCCCCCCCCCCCAGTTGCGGAATGCCACCTGCCCACACAACAACTCATTGGTTGGGGTCTGACTTCCTAACCTCCTCCATGTGTATGGGCTGTCCCCCCCCGATGGTGGCCCTGCCAGTATCATTATACCGACAGTAGTGTGGTCGCTTTATGGGGGCACTTGACTGATTTGCCTCCCGGCCCAGTCCGCCCCAAGACTGGCGCTACACTAAAGGTGTAGCACAAGCTACGGGGACTCTTTTCGTGCTGCCCTCCTACAAAGTGCTGCCCTAGGCCTGGGCCTTGTTGGCCTAGGCCAAGATACAGCATTGGGTGTCAGTGGGAACTTATCTAAGATGCAGAAATTGTTAATTACTGAACTCCTAGCAGTGGCATTGCACAAAAACTGTTTGCATTACAGGTCTGATATAACTCACCATCAATCCTTCCACCTTAGTTTACATCACAAATAAACGACACAACTGCAAATCCGATGGAATGATTCCCCCTCCCCCACCCCGACACCCAAGTCACCTTTACTATAGAAAGAGCTGAAACAATCTATATCAATGTTGGTTTATAGACGATTTTAATGTCAGCTATGGATTAATGTGCATTAATTAAATTGACTGTAACTTCCCTAATGAGCAGAAACTGATTTATTTTTAATACTGATGGTCTTAATAAGGCTTGTAACTGCTTATGTGTATTTTCTCTTTGACATAAAAAAAAAATAACTCTCTTACACGTAATGGATGAATAGTTTGAGCATATGATAATAATTCCTCTGTATTTCTAAAAAGGAGTTTATTAGATTAAAACCTAAGCGAAGAACCTGCAGTCAGCTTACCACTTGAGTAATAAAAGTAATTTACACCGACTATTATATAGGGATCCTGGGACACGGTGTTTAAAGTAAGCTTAATTCCATATTAGTCGAGATTTAAATGGCAGTTACAATCCAGTAATAATATATGTCACATTTGACAACATAATCCATTTTAACAACGTGATAATATTCTGCTCCTCTTTTTGTACACTTGGGGGGATGACTTTTCCAAGAATCTAACTTCAAAAAGCAATGTGTACATTAAAGGGAAAGTATGGAGAATTTCTAGGGAACCAACATATTGGGGCTGATTTACTAAAACTGGAGAGTGCGGAATCTGGTGCAGCACTGGAGGGTAGCCAATCAGCTTCTAACTTCAGCTTGTTCAATTAACCGTTTGCCGACCAGCGGCCTTGACTCTTTACCATGTGATCGGCTGTGTCCAATCACAGCCGGTCACATGGAAACACGGAGATGTTGGTAATTGGCGCTGACAGAGTGTGAGGAGAGGAGAGCCGATCTTGCGCCATCTCCTCACAGAGGACATCTAGGGATGTAATCAGTGCCCTGATTACAATTAAATGCCCATGAGTGCCAGCAATCAGTGCCCACCTTTGCCCACAGTGTCCACAAGTGCCAGCAATCAGTGCCCACAAGTGCCAGCAATCAGTGGTCATTTGTGATGCAAGTAAGTGCTGACTATCAGTGCTGCCCATCAATGAATGAATGAATGACTTGTATAGCGCTACACATGCGAACTGAATCGCCTCTGGGCGCTTTTTCCAGCCAGTATCTGATTGGCTGGTGTGGTCATTTTACCCCGTAGGATCGTGACACGCTAGGGACACACAGTCATACACACAGATATACATATATATACTGGGCCAATTTGGACAAGATTCAATTAACCTACCAGCATGTCTTTGGAGTGTGGGAGAAAACCGGAATACCCGAAGGAAACCCAAGCAGACACAGGGAGAACATGCAAGCTCCAGGCAGATGGTGTCGTGGTCGGGATTCGAACCAGCGACCCTTTTGCTGCTAGGTGAAAGTGCTACTCACTACACCACTGTGCTGCCACCCATCAATGCCCATCAGTTCCCATCAGTGCCGCCCATCAGTGGCGCCTATCTGTGCCCACCAGTGCTGCCTATCAGTGCCCATCAGTGCCGCCTATCAGTGCTCATCAGTGCCACATATTATTATTATTATTATAATACAGGATTTATATAGCGCCAATAGTTTACGCAGAAATTTACAACTTGAGGGTAGACAATACAAATAAAATACACTTTAATACAGTAGGAATCGGAGGGCCCTGCTCCTTAGAGCTTACAATATAAGAGGGATTAGTGACACGGATCAGTGACCATAAGTGCAGCATATTAATGCCTCCTCATCAGTGCCCATTAGTGCCACCTCATCAATGCCCATAAGTTCCACCTAGTGCCCATAAGTTGCCACCTCATCAGTGCCCATATGTGCCACCTCATCAGTGCCTATAAGTTGGCACCTTATCAGTGCCCATAAGTGCAGCCTATCAGTGCACATCAGTGCCGCCTCATCAGCGCCCATCAGTGAAGGAGAAAAATTACTTATTTACAAAATAATTTTTTTCAAAATGTTCAGGCATTTTTTATGTTTTAGGAAAAAATAAAAACCCCAGAAGTGTTTAAATACCACCAAATGAAAGCTCTATTTGTGTGAAGAAAATGATAAAAAAATGTCACATTGTTAAAGTGTAGCATGACCGCGCAATTGTCATTCAAAGTGTGACAGCGCTGAAAGCTAAAAATTGGCCTGGGCAGGAAGTGCCCTGTATTGAGGTGGTTAAGAGCCATAGCAGGCGCTTGTGCGCGCTACACGGCGGTGGAGCCGATACGCGTAGCCAGTGGCCACGATGTCTGACGGCCACCCGTGATCGCTCCGCCTAGAGCCAGAACGGGGATCTGTCAATGTAAACAAACAGATCCCCATTCTAACAGGGAACTAGAAAGAGATCTGCTGTTCCTAGTGATCAGAAATAATGATCTCTCTCATCCTCCAGTCAATCCCACCCCCCCCACAGTTAGAGACACCTCCCAGGGAACACATTTAACCCCTTGATCACCCCCTAGTGTTAACTCATAGATCCCAACTCTCCCTGATTTTGAGGGACTGTCCCTGATTTGGAACAAAGTCCCTCTCTCCCTCTGTACCCCTCATTTGTCCCTCATTTTGGTCTGATCTATATAGTTGTATATAAAATGCACTTTTTATCTTTCAAAATGTGTTTTCCAGCGCTAAACCTTTCATCCAATTTCTGATCACAGAGCCAAAAATAACTAAATTTGCCTAACATCCTAGCAACCTAACTAGGTGGATGCTAATCTTATTTGAAACAGGCCTGGTTGTTTCGGTTATGGACCGTGATGGTCCAACCCAAAATTCTTAGCATACACAGGATCATGTATAGAAAACTAAACTTTTGGAGGATATACTGTATCTTGCTATAATGCACCCCGGCGTATAGCGCGCACCCCCGGAAAAATAAATGACTTACAGCTTGGATGCCCCTCGTCGGTGTCTTGCCCATCGTCCATCGCGTCCTGCCCGTCGTCCATCTCGTCCATCGGCGGCCTCGTCCGGTTCCGGCGTCCTTCTGCGGCCATCGTGGTGTCCTCCCCGCTCGATCCCTGCTTCCCGCGCTGTGTTTGAACCACTGCGCCGACATATACCGAGCGCAGTACACTCGGGTATAGTCGGGTAGGCTCGGCTCCTCTCGCGTAAAGGACGTACAGGACGCACAGGACGTGACCGCGAGAGGAGCCTGCCCGACTATACCCGCGTTTACTACGCTCGGTATATGTCGGCGCAGTGGTTCAAACACAGCGTGGGAAGTGGGTATCGGCGTATATCGTGCACCCACGATTTTGCCCTGATTTTCAGGGCAAAAAAGTGCGCGATATACGCCGATAAATACGGCAACTAAATCTAGGGTCTGCTGTTGCTTTCTCGACCAAATCCTCAGTCAGGTTTGCAATAAATCAAGGCATATTTTAGGATAGCCCACATAACCAACAGTATTGTTGAAGTCTGTCGTCAGGCATGGGGTAACATGCTGAGCTGAAAGGAGACATACAAGTCTTGTTGGCCAGTTCCTGTCACTCATCCTACTAAGTGCATATTTAGCTGTCTGAATCATGTTTTCTGCTTGTCCTTCACCTTGAGGGCAGCGTGGAACAATGATTACAGCTCTGATTAAGCTGTTTTTAGTGAAAGTGAAATAGAAACTCCCCTGTCAGAAAAATAAAACCTAGTCCACCATGTGTGCCAAACAGATGTCAGTGGGATGCAGTGGTCACAAAAAAGTTTTCCGAGATGAAAAAAACTTTAATTACACAAAGTTAAAGTCCACCACTATGAGGAAGTTCCTTTCCTTGGAAAGCAATTCCAATATTAAATTTGGATCTTGGTAACCTCAAGAGGGACAGCTGACGATGTTGGGGAGCATCGGCCCTCAGCCTTTTGTATGTGTTATTGGGGCATTTTTTCTTGGAGTCGCCATTTTTCTTCGCCCCCTACCCATCTCCAAGCACTGTCCCTTGGTTCCACCACCTACCCACCTACAAAGCACTGTCCCTTGGTTCCAGCACCTACCCATCTCTGAGCAGTGTCCCTTGGTTTCACCACCTACCCACCTCCAAGCGCAGTCCCTTGGTTCCACCATCCAATCACCTACAAAGCACTGTCCCTTGGTTTCACCACCTACCCACCTCCAAGAGCTGTCCCTTGGTTCCACCACCTACTCACCTACAAAGCACTGTCCCTTGGTTCCACCACCTACCCACCTCTGAGCAGTGTCCCTTGGTTTCACCACCTACCCACCTCCAAGCGCTGTCCCTTGGTTCCACCACCTACCCACCTACAAAGCACTGTCCCTTGGTTCCACCACCTACCCACCTCTGAGCAGTGTCCCTTGGTTTCACCACCTACCCACCTCCAAGCGCTGTCCCTTGGTTTCACCACCTACCCACCTCCAAGCGCTGTCCCTTGGTTCCACCACCTACCCACCTACAAAGCACTGTCCCTTATTTCCATCACCTACCCACCTCTGAGCAGTGTCCCATGGTTTCACCACCTACCCACCTCCAAGCACTGTCCCTTGGTTCCACCACCTACTCACCTACAAAGCACTGTCCCTTAGTTCCACCACCTACCCACCTCTGAGCAGTGTCCCTTGGTTTCACCACCTACCCACCTCCAAGCACTGTCCCTTGGTTCCACCAACTACCCACCTCCAAGTGCTGTCCCTTGGTTCCACCACCTACCCACCTACAAAGCACTGTCCCTTGGTTTCACCACCTACCCACCTCCAAGCACTGCTGCTTGGTTCCACCACCCACCCACCTCCAAGCACTGCCCTTGGTTCAACCACCTACCCACCTCTAAGCACCCTCCCTTGTTTCCATCCCCTACCCACCTCTCAGTATCACCCCTTTTGAAAAATACAGAACCAAGTATCATTTTGTGGTGCTACAAAATTTGTATGGGATTTGGTAATGATAACAAGGAAAGCAGTAAAATAGATTCCCTGCAGCCAGCAGCAATAGAACCCCCACACAAACAATAGACCTCATGCCGAAATCAATACCTCCCTCTAGCAAAATAGATCCACCCCATCAACAATAGATCTCCCAGCAGCCAGCATCAATAGACTCCTTCTTCAATAGTAGGTTCCTCCCAGCAACAATAGATTCCCCACCAGCAGCAATAGATCCCCTCCAGAGATAACAGATCCCCCAGCAGCCAGCAATAGACCCTCCAGCTCCTACAGCCATTTCAAATAGTAATTACATACATTCAGTGCCAGAGGTGCTGGAACTGCGTTCCCCCACGTTCCCACTGAAAAAAAGCCATGTGTATTATTACTTGGTTTCCAGACATAAAACAGTCTTTATCGTTAGACAGTTTGTTGGTGAATGCTATTCTACCAAGGAGAAAAGTGAATACCGCTAGGGGGTGTTCCATTGGGAAACAGAAGGAAGTGCTGTGTAAGTTACATGATTAAGGTCTGCGTGGTCTCTACAGCCAGATACTTCAGATCTGTACACTGTCATTGACACCCGGACATTTGCTTATGGCCATTTGGTTGCTGTAATTGTGGATTGAACCTGTGATTGCATGTTCTGCTAAACTCCTGTAACTAGAGATCTTCTGTAACATCTGACATATAGACTCCTGTGGCCTGGCTTCTCCAAGCTCCCCAGAGCCCTTTTGGGAGGTCACATCCAGACACAAGGGTCCTGTCTGACATTATCCATCTGTCCTCTCTTCTGGCTGCATGGCGTTTTTTTTTTGAGGCCTGGTTCCTATTCTCTGATTGAGCTATAATCTCCCCTCAACACATGGGACCAATTGTTTATATCTGGAACTCTTCAGCCCATCGTCCCTGAAGAAGACTTCATTTGTCGAAACGCGTTGGCTAGTTCCTGTCTTTATGACAGTCGATTTGGGCTATTCCAGCACACAGTTTTTTTTTTTACCATGTGTTTTGGTTTTATCTCAAAATGTTTGTATTATATGTCATTATCATATTGTGTGTATCAATAAGTTTGTAATTAAATGAGTTTAAATCACTGTTTATGGTCCTTTTAAAATTTTACCCTCGAGGAACCTGTTTTTCACACCACTAGGGTATATACACGTAAATGTAAAGGCGATCCAAAAAAAAAAAAATGGTATGGAAAGTAGACCCAAGCATGTCGCCTATAAATAAAAATGTATCAGCAGTGATTCTCACCCCACAAGCCCAAGTATCCATAAAGCAGTATTAACCGCTTGCCGACTGCCGCCAGTAGATATACGTCGGCAGAATGTCACGGCTGCACAAAGGAACGTACAGGTATGTTGCTTTGAATTTGCCGCCGTGCGTGCGCACCCCTGGGCTCGATGTCCGCCAGGGTCCCGCGATCCTGTCACAGAGCTGCAGAACAGGGAAATGCCTATGTAAACAAGGCATTTTCCTGTTCTGCCTTGTGACAAGACATTGATCTACTGCTCCCTGTGATTGGGAGCAGTGATCACTGTCATGTCACTCGTAGCCCAGCCCCCTCACAGTTCGAAAAACTCCCTATGACACACTTAACCCCTTCCTTGTCCCTAGTGTTAACCCCTTCCCTGCCAGTGTCATTTACAGAGTAATCAGTGCAATTTTATTGCACTGATCGCTGTATAAATGACAACGGTTATCGCAAAAAATGCTCTGGTCAGGAAGGGGGTAAATTCTTCCGGGGCTGAAGTGGTTAATTCCAAAACCAAAAATGTAAAATACTGAAATTTTTCGCATGGTGATCTGGCCAGTAACCCCCCTCCTGGTCCTCGGAAGCTTGGTCTGGGGTAGGCACAGACACACACACACGGGCAAAAAATCTGTACTACTCTATTGCCCAGTAGCAAAAACGCTCAGTGGCTCAGTCCTCAGCACTTGGGCCCTCACAGGGCTCTCTTTCCCAATGTAGGCACACACAGCAACAGGTCTGCACCTTCTGGTTCCCCGCACTGTAATACCCAGACCTCCAGCTCAAAGCCTGGGGAAAGGCTCTTGCCCTTTTGCTGCAGGGTAGCCTGGTTAATGAAAATCCACAGCCCACATTCACTTACATACACCGCGGACTTCATGTCCTTTCTTTATTAACTAGATATCATTTTTGAATGGGCATATCCAGAAAACTTACCAAATTTTCTATTCACTTAAACATGTGCATGCAGACTTGTCTTATAAATTGGATTTCATGGAAGTTGTAATTCTGGGAAGCTTGGCCTGCTATTACTTGTAGTACCCCTCTAAGCAAAGAAGTAGAGTGTACATGGCCCCACTGGTGCCCAGGAATGTGTGCTGGCTGAAATGATCACCATCTAGTATTGTGTAGCATACTTAGGAAAATCTCCGGCACAAACAAGAAAGAAAGCAGTGCCTTCTGAGTGTAGCACTAAAAGCACTTTTGCTAAAAGTCAGCAAATTGTCAACTTACAAGATGTATGTTAAAAAAGCAGTTTGATGTTAGGGCACCGCTGCAGCTGGCCGGTCAGTGGGCGCTCTCCCTGGGATGTGGAACCAGATGAAACCTTGAGTGGTGCTGGTGGATTCCTGCATTTCCAGGATCCTCTTCCAGCAATCCACCAGCACTTCCAGGATCCACACAGGGACCCTGGAGAAGCGGGGATGACATCAGCCTCAGGTGCAGCACGCATTCAGAGCATGCGTGTTCCTTCATCAGACCGCCCTCTAGAGGGTGTGGCTTGTGGAACGGTGCAAGGCTGGCTGAGGCCATCTTACACATGTCAACCACATAGACTGGATATGGTCGAGCAGAGATTTTTCTTAGTCTGAAAAGTTTGGGTTCATGAATTATGTGATTCTACACCAATCAAAAAATCTTCAGTTTTGTGTTCAGGAGAATTAAACATTAAAGGAGAAGTATGTTTTTTTTTTTTTTCCTTAATCATACTTACCTAGGTGGAGGCAGCATTTGTTCGATGCTGCATCTTTCCCCTGGTGTCTCTGCACTGAGAGCAGAGCCATCAAACACTGCCGTTGGCTCGGGTCTCTTGACTCCCCGAGCAGAGAGCTGTTGACTGTCAATCAGCAGCTGCTGGCCAGTCAGTGGGCGCTCTCCCTGGGATGTGGAACCGGGATTGACAGTCAACAGCTCTCTGCTCGAGGAGTCGAGAGACCCGAGCCAACGGTGGTGTTTGATGGCTCTGCTCTCAGTGCAGAGACACCAGGGGAAAGATGCAGCATCGGACAGATGCTGACTTCACTTGGTAAGTATGATTAAGGAAAAAACATACAAACCCATACTTCTCCTTTAATGTTTAATTCTCCTGAACACAAACTGAAGATTTTTTGATTGGTGTAGAATCACATAATTCATGAACCCAATCCAATAGGGTGGGGCAGGTGGTACAAAAGGTTGTAACTGTGGAGAATGAGCTGATGGAAGTAGTAAAAGATTAGTTGGAGATGTGATAGGCTTCCCTGAAGAGATGAGTTTTCAGGGATCGTCTGAAGGTAGCAAGAGTAGGGGATAGATGGACAGGTTGAGGGAGTGAGTTCCAGAGGATGGGAGAGGCTCTGGGGAAATCCTGAAGACGAGCATGGGAGGAGGAGACAAGAGAGCTTGAGAGTAGGAGGTCTTGAGAAGAGCGAAGAGGGCGGTTTGGGATGTGTTTGGAGACAAGTTTGGGGATGTAGCTCGGGGCAGAGTTGTGAATAGCTTTGTAAGTTGTGGTTAGTATTTTGAATTTAATTCGCTGGGTGATCGGGAGCCAGTGTAGGGATTGGAGGAGAGGGTTGGCAGTGTATGGGCCCTTTTACACTTGTTAGAAAATCATGCCCTAGTCAGTAAATTTCATAACATGAGCTGAATAATGCAAAAAAAAAAAAAAAACTTCAAACTTGAGTAACTTCAGCCTACGATTCTACAAACATTACAAAAGCATATTATTAAGGAATTATCTAAAATTCTTCTTTGAGTTCAAAACAAGTTTTGTGTTACAAGTTTCCCTATAAAGCTTTCTGCACCTTCACAGTTCTAACTAGCAATATACCGACAGTCCTACCCTGTGCCATTGCGCCCACCATCATAAACTTCCACTTACTTAGACTGGCTGATTCATTTAATTTAAAGGAATTTTCCAATGCACGTCCACAGATCTAATTTAATACATGGAATGTGTTAACACTGATTAAAGAAGATGCCTTGTTCTCCAAACCCCAGCCAGTTATTGGTAGTGGTGCCCTTTTGCATGTGAAGGGTTAATTTGCATGTCTTTGTATATAGACTGGTAGCAGGTGGGGTACTGACCTCAGGAGCCCTCCTCACAGATAAACCCCAATACGGGCACCGCTTTGTTTCAAGTGAATAGGCACCGAGCGTCAATGTCTAAGGGAGTCTGTTTGTTAAGACTCAAGGCCTTTCTTCACTTCTCTTTGGAGCACTTGTGCAGATAGGGGATAAAGGAGGGAGGATGAAGACATAAAAATGACCCCTCTCCCAGCTATGGGATGGGAGACTGGATATGGGATTATTATCCAGAAATAATATATATGAAAGACGTGAAAAGTGTAGCAGATGTAAAAAGCAGCAGCCAATCAGAAATCATATTTCTTTGTTCTGATCCTTGAAAGGGGGGACTGGGTTGGCTGCAATTCATTACAACATTGTTCTGAGCATCTGGCTGAATAAATTCCTACCAGCGATTGAAATAGAATGCTCCAGCTATAGATTTTACATCATACAGCTTTTGATTTCTAAAAAAAATACCGGGGGGCAAATGTCCACAGCAAGCCAATCAAGGGTCACCATTCATTCTCTAGGAAAAGAAGTGAACCATGGAAACTGGTCAACAACTCCATCGTTCTCCATTTCCCTTCCTACATTCTTTATAAGTTCAGCCTCCTAGTTTGTAAACTGCAGAAGTCCATATATACCGTATATCATTCATGGCAAAAGCTAGCAGGCTGCATCCAATCTTATTTATTATTTTATGCCCCATGTATATGGATTAGCTCTTGTGTTTATATAGGATTGCAGAAAATGAGATTTTGCGTTGGGCTCTTGTGATGAGATTTTAAATCCCAGAATATAGGCATGACCTGTGTCAGATGCTTTACCTTGAACCATCCCCCATATGTCTCAATTCTAAAGAACGCTAAACAATTTAAATCCACGACCTTGCTGCTCCTGCCTCCATCTATATGGACCACATGGAAGGGGGGTGCCATTGTCTTCATCACCCAGAGAGTCACACTAATTAGGGGAAGATCACAGTGAAAGAAGATTCACCCTCCATTGAATTAGATTATCTAGTGATGCTTTTCTTATTAGCAGGTAACAATTACTCTGCCAAGAGCTAAGATGTGCCTGCGCTGGGAACAGGACAGATCACAAAAGTTCTCCATTAAAGCTTACTGGTCCTACAAATGCAAAACTAGATCTCTACCTTATGTCACCTTCACTCTGAGTATCATGCTAATGAGAAGATTTATAACTATATATTAAGAATCCTGCTCAACGTCTACACCATTTATAATGTTTGTTTACATAGTATACAATGTTTATTCCATGTATATTGCAAAGTCTTGTATTCTTTTGCCAAAATCAAAAAAATTATTGAAGAAAAAAAAAATGTGCACACACATATTTTGTTTCGGAATTTTGTCTTCGTCCGAAAAATAAATGTATTGAGTTACTCCCGAAATTTGTTTTTATTTATTTTATTTCATTAAAAAATGCATTCGTCTGAAAATCCAATGGAATTAAGGTTGAATCTGTCATTGAAGGCTTATGGTGTCTGTCGGAAGTTCTAAGAAGATTCGACGAAGCAGCTGAACTGGACGACGACGCGATCGTACATTTCCGGTCGAATGTTCCGCTCACAAGCTATAGAAGAATTCTAATGTTGTATGACTAGTAATAATTATATTTATTAATTATTATTATTAGTCAACCAACATTAGAATTCTTCTATAGCCTATGGGCCGAGCATTTGACTGGAAATGTCTGCTTGTGGCGATCGTATGTTTTTAGCTGCTTCGTCGAATCTTAATGTCTCTATAATGTCAAATCTTTTCTCTCTATGTCGAATCTTCATGTCTCTATAATGTCAAATCTTTTCTCTCTATGTCGAATCTTCATGTCTCTATAATGTTGAATCTTTTCTCTCTATGTCGAATCTTCATGTCTCTATAATGTCAAATCTTTTCTCTCTATGTCGAATCTTCATGTCTCTATAATGTCAAATCTTTTCTCTCTATGTCGAATCTTCATGTCTCTATAATGTCAAATCTTTTCTCTCTATGTCGAATCTTCATGTCTCTATAATGTCGAATCTTTTCTCTCTATGTCGAATCTTCATGTCTCTATAATGTCAAATCTTTTCTCTCTATGTCGAATCTTCATGTCACTATAATGTTGAATCTTTTCTCTCTATGTCGAATCTTCATGTCTCTATAATGTCAAATATTTTCTCTCTATGTCGAATCTTCATGTCTCTATAATGTCAAATCTTTTCTCTCTATGTCGAATCTTCATGTCTCTATAATGTCGAATCTTTTCTCTCTATGTCGAATCTTCATGTCTCTATAATGTCGAATCTTTTCTCTCTATGTCGAATCTTCATGTCTCTATAATGTCAAATCTTTTCTCTCTATGTCGAATCTTCATGTCTCTATAATGACAAATCTTTTCTTTCTTTGTCGAATCTTCATGTCTCTATAATGTCAAATCTTTTCTCTCTATGTCGAATCTTCATGTCTCTATAATGTCAAATCTTTTCTCTCTATGTCGAATCTTTCCTCTCTATGTCAAATCTTTCCTCTCTATGTCAAATAATCTTGGACTAATAGAGTCAAAGTTAGGCACATTCGACCGCAGGTTCGATAGACACAGATTGCTATTGTCACAGTCATGTTGAATCTTCTATCTATATCGAACTGTTGTCGCAACAAATTGAAAATAAAGCATTTTTTATGTCAAATCTTTCGGATTTAGGATTCTGCACATTCGTTATCGTTTATTAAAACAAATGCAAATAATTCCCCGAAATTCAGACGAAAATGCATTCGAAAGGAAATGAATGCACATGTCTAGACTTGCTAATCAAAAGAATAGGTCCTGACACATATACCTTGCAGCAATTGAAAAATATAAAATAAATAATTAATAGCTAACTAGAAAATAAATTCCAATTTCTGTAAGATGTAATATTATATAAAAAAATACACACACACACACATATATATATATATATATATATATATATATATATATATATATATATATATATATATATATATAATATTAAATTAGATTTTTATATACAAAAAAATAAATATATATATATATATATATATATATATATATATATATATATATATATATGTATATATATAAATGTTATTGTTTTTTAATGTATTCTTTTGTGAATATGCATATGTTATATGTTGTATGTGTACATTCAAGACCAGAAATAACCTTTAACAATTATATATTTATAGAATCAAAGTACCACTATTGGTTAACATTTTCTAAAGGTCTATCATGTATTATTGCATCCATTATGTACACAATTACAACACTGTTCCTATACAAGGACAGATAATGTGATAACACCTGTGATTCCCATGCTGGAACTAATTAGTGAATTAGCGCTCTAGCATCACATGCTTTTATAGTTTAGGTTAAAAAATAAAGATGGAGACATTTCCCCAGCTATGGACTTTCCAGTAGATGTGTTCACCTCTCAGCGAGCCCAGCACAGGTCTGCCTGGTGAACGGACCTCAGCCTCGGGAGGTCACATCAGATAATCATAGTTCTTCAATTGCATTAGAGAACTGTTACAAAAGTCAAACTGCTTCCCAAAAGTAACAATCTGAATAAAAAATAAAAACACAACTATAAGCATATAATGACCCGAGGATGTGAACAGAGAATTCTCCTAATTAGGAGAACACATACCTGCGGAATAACACTGACCTATAGGTCCATGTATATGTGGAAGGTCCTATGTGTAATGTTATTTGTAATGTGATGAATAATAAATGGAGAATGATTACAGAAATTAGTAGATATGAAAGAGGAATAAATAAATAGTAGTGACAACATATACTATGTTTATCCCTACCTCGGTCTTTGTGGAATCTATCAGAGTCTATATTCATTTGGCTAGATTCACAAAGAGTTACGCTGGTGTATCAGTAGATACGCCGTCGTAACTCGGAATCTAAGCCGTCGTATGTTTAAGTGTATGCTCAAACTGAGATACACTTAAACCTAGCTAAGATATGACGGCCTGCGCCGTCGTATCTTAGCTGTCTAGTTCCGCCGGCCGCTAGGGGCGTGAACGCTGATTTATTCCTTGAATGCGTAAATCAGTGAGATACGCCGATTCACGAACATACGCTTGCCCGTCGCAGTAATGATACACCGTTTACGTAAGGCTATTCCCGGCGTAAAGTTAGTCGAACAAATAGCTGGACTAGTCAATGTTAAGTATGGCCGTCATTTCCGCGTCAAAATTTGAAAAATGTACGTTGTTTGCGTAAGTCGTCCGTGAATGGGGCTGGACGTCATTTACGTTCACGTTGAAACCAATACATCCTTGCGGCGTACTTTGGAGCAATGCACACTGGGATATGTCCACGGACGCCGGCCCATTCACACTACGCCGCCGTAACTAAGGAGGCAAGTGCTTTGTGAATACAGCACTTGCCTCTCTGACTTACGGCGGCATAGCGTAAATATGATACGCTACGCCGCCTCAAAGTAGCGCCCATCTACCTGAATCTAGCCATATATGTATTATGTCCATCTATTTATATTTTATCTATATAAACATTCATAGTCTATAAAAGAATTACAATCTATACATCTATAGATTATAATCTATATAACAATACGTATCTATTTATTTATCTGACGATCTAAAATCCACCAATCCAATCTGTACATTTAGAGAAGAGGAATTTCAGTCTATATTGGAATATCTATCTATCTATCTATCTATCTATCTATCTATCTATCTATCTATCTATCTATCTATCTATCTATCTATCTATCTATCTAATTCCTTGACATTATGATTTATTCTCTTTGTCCATCTATTTTATATCGATATATGTGGAAAATCATATATAATATTGATAAAAAAAATCTATTGTCTATACAGTAGGGCAGGCAGACAATGTACATGTGTATGGATAAGAGTAAGGCATTCAATTTACAGGTACATGGAAGAGAGTAGGGCAGGCAGGCAATGTACCGTTGTATAGGTTGGAGTAGGGCAGGCAGGCAATGTACAGGTGTATGGGTCGGAGTAGGGTAGACAGGCAATTTATGGATGTATGGGTCAGAGAATGGCAGTCAAGCAATCTATAGGCATATGTGTCAAAGTAGGAGAGACGGGCAATGTAAACATGTATGGGTCAGAGTAAACCAGACAACATAAAGGTGTAGGTAGGGCAGGCAGGCAAAGTACAGATGTAACAATCAGAGTAGGACATAGGGGCAATGTAAAGGTGGGTCAAAATAGGACAGACATTCAATGTACAGGTGTAAGAGTCAGAGTAGGACAGGCAGGCAATATACCGGTGTATGGCTCAGAGTAGAACAGGCAGGCAGGCAATGTACAGGTGTAAGGATCAGAGTAGGGGAGGAAGGCAATATACAGGTGTAAGGGTCAGAGAAGGACAGGCAGGCAGGCAATATACAGGTGTAAGGATCAGAGTAGGGCAGTCAGGCAATATACTGGTGTAAGGATCAGAGTAGGGCAGGCAGGCAATGTACAGGTGTAAGGATCAGAGTAGGGCAGGCAGGCAATGAACAGATGTAAGGATCAGAGTAGGGCAGGCAGGCAATGTACATGTGTAAGGATCAGAGTAAGGCAGGCAGGCAGTGGACAGGTGTAAGCATCAGAGTAGGGCAGGCAGGCAATGTACAGGTGTAGGGATCAGAGTAGGGCAGGCAGGCAATGTACAGGTGTAGGGATCAGAGTAGGGCAGGCAGGCAATGTACAGGTGTAAGGATCAGAGTAGGGCAGGAAGGCAATATACAGGCGTAAGGCTCAGAGTAGGACAGGCAGGCAGGCAATATATAGGTGTAAGGATCAGAGTAGGGCAGTCAGGCAATATACAGGTGTAAGGATCAGAGTAGGGCAGGCAGGCAATGTACAGATGTAGGGATCAGAGTAGGGCAGGCAGGCATTGTACAGGTGTGGGGATCAGAGTAGGGCAGGAAGGCAATATACAGGTGTAAGGATCAGAGTAGGGCAGGCAGGCAATGGACAGATGTAAGGATCATAGTAGGGCAGGCAGGCAATGGACAGGTGTAAGATCAAAGTAGGGCAGGCAGGCAATGTACAGGTGTAAGTATCAGAGTAGGGCAGGCAAGCAATGTACAGGTGTAAGTATCAGAGTAGGGCAGGCAGACAATGGACAGGTGTAATGTCAGAGTAGGGCAGGCAGGCAATATACAGGTGTAATGTCAGAGTAGGGCAGGCAGGCAATGTACAGGTGTAAGGATCAGAGTAGGGCAGGCAGGCAATGGACAGGTGTAATGTCAGAGTAGGGCAGGCAGACAATGGACAGGTGTAACTATCAGAGTAGTAAAGGCAGGCAAGCAATGTACAGGTGTAAGTATCAGAGTAGGGCAGGCAGGCAATGGACAGGTGTAATGTCAGAGTAGGGCAGGCAGGCAATGGACAGGTGTAATGTCAGAGTAGGGCAGGCAAGCAATGGACAAGTGTAATGTCAGAGTAGGGCAGGCAGACAATGGACAGGTGTAGGTATCAGAGTAGGGCAGGCAGACAATGGACAGGTGTAATGTCAGAGTAGGGCAGGCAGACAATGGACAGGTGTAATGTCAGAGTAGGGCAGGCAGACAAGGGACAGGTATAAGGACCAGGATCACATTGCTGTGCTCCACCCTGAATACAAGCAACACACCTAGGAGTACTGGTGGGGTATGATTTGGGGGAGACAATGCTCAGTATGTGTACAGGGGATCCTCTCCAGCGGTGTAGATGAAGAGGTAGAGGTCCTGCTATGACACTATAGATGATACAATGATCACATTTGATTCTGTTGACTCCTTCTAATGTTCCCCTTGATTGTCAGACATGAAGAGCTCGCCCTGTACTCTCCCACTGACAGAGCAACAAAGGATCTCTATTCCAGAGCTTTCCTGAGATGTCTATAATTTCAGTGCTGTCATCTTGAACTCTGTGGATTTTCTGCTCCCTGCTTAAATGAAGTGCTCTGATTATACGATCTATACAAATAATTTTCCAAATATACATCCCACCTTCACTTCTATCACCCCCATCACATACTTCCCATACATGGCGATCTGTGAGCTGCTATCCCTATAACAGAAGAGGCCGATCATTCTCTCCATGGGGTGGGGGGTCTATCGATATATTGATCGGCTGTATTCACATCCTTGGCTGCCTTTTATCTTTTGACATGTAAAATCTCTTGCAGATATCTCTGTAATGTCTTCTATGTGTGAAAATGGGAAGAGAAAGAATGAAATGAACACACAGGAGTACATAGAATAGAATGTAGATTTATCTCAGATACAGGAACACATTGGTGTCATGGGATCAGGGGCAGGAAGGTTCAATCATTGCGGACAGAAAACGGAGAAGGATCAGATCAGATGATGTCATTTGTTATACAGGATCTTCCAGATATAGTAATTGTGATGTGTTTGATATACTGTATATACTCCGTATAAGCCGAGTTTTTCAGCCCTTTTCTTTGGGCTGAAAATGACCCCCTCGGCTTATACTCGAGTCAGTACATTTGCCCTCTGCAGAATCCGATCTGTGTACCCGAGTCTGTGACATAGACGGCGGCCCTGCAGTTTTAAAAAATCGCGCTCCTCCTTGTGCTGTTCCGTGATAGGTGGAACACTCGGTTTCCCAGAAAACACTGTGTTCAGTGTTCCGCCTATCACGATCGCCCTCTCATCTATCATGGAACAGCACAAGGAGGAGCGCAATTATTTAAAACTGCACGGCCGCCGTCTATGTCACAGACTCGGGTACACAGATCGGATTCTGCAATAGGCATGGTGAGGTCAGGCTGCAATGGGCACTGTGAGGTCTGGCTGCAATGGGCACAGTGAGGTCAGGCTGCAATGGGCACAGTGAGGTCAGGCTGCAATGGGCATGATGAGGTCTGGCTGCAATGGGCACTGTGAGGTTAGGCTGCAATGGGCACGGTGAGGTCAGGCTGCAATGGGCACGGTGAGGTCAGGCTGCAATGGACACAGTGAGGTCTGGCTGCAATGGGCACTGTGAGGTCTGGCTGCAATGGGCACTGTGAGGTCAGGCTGCAATGGGCACAGTGAGGTCTGGCTGCAATGGGCACTGTGAGGTCAGGCTGCAATGGGCACTGTGAGGTCAGGCTGCAATGGGCACAGTGAGGTCAGTCTGCAATGGGCACTGTGAGGTCTGGCTGCAATGGGCACTGTGAGGTCTGGCTGAATTGGGCACAGTGAGGTCTGGCTGCAATGGGCACAGTGAGGTCTGGCTGCAATGGGCACTGTGAGGTCAGGCTGCAATGGGCACTGTGAGGTCAGGCTGCAATGGGCACAGTGAGGTCAGGCTGCAAATGGGCATTGTTGACCCTTATTTCCGCTTACAGTAGCTGCTGCATTCTCACCCCCGGCTTATACTTGAGTCAATACGTTTTCCGAGTTTTTTTGTGGTAAAATCAGGTCCTCGGCTTATATTCGGGCTGGCTTATACTCGAGTGTGTATGATACTTTATTTGCTTTACTCTATAAATTTGGGACACATATAGTTAGATAAATAGTTCTACCCAGTGGTGGCTGGTGAAGTTTTAGGATGGGGGGGCGCAAGACCCCGCCCCTCCATGTTTGGTCCCTCCCACTTCTCATAAGCCACGCCCCTTATATAATCTACCCACTCCGTCCCCTGTATTCCACTTGCTTCCACTCATAGTGTCAGGAGTATACAGCTCAGCATCACAGGACAGAGTATACAGCCCCAGCATCACAAATCATGGTATATAGCGCAGCCTTACAGATCAGTGCAAACAAACTAAAAAATTACACTGTTAGTAATAAAGGACTCTAAATGGGCATGAGATTATCAGAGACTGCGGACATACTGCACGAGATTACCAAAGACTGCGGATATACTGCACAAGATGACCAGATACTACGGATATACTGCACAAAATTACCAGAGACTGCGGACATACTGCACAAGATTACCAGAGACTGCGGACATACTGCACAAGATTACCAGAGACTGCGGACATACTGCACGAATTTACCAGAGACTGCGGA
Source organism: Rana temporaria (assembly GCF_905171775.1). NCBI lineage: Eukaryota > Metazoa > Chordata > Amphibia > Anura > Ranidae > Rana > Rana temporaria. The sequence goes on along the minus strand of NC_053491.1, from coordinate 23,133,748 downwards.
TATACTGCACAAGATTACCAGAGACTGCGGACATACTGCACAAGATTACCAGAGACTGCGGACATACTGCACAAGATTACCAGAGACTGCGGACATACTGTACAAAATTACCAGAGACTGCGGACACATACTGCATGAAATTACCAGAGACTGCGGACTTATACTGCACGAAATTACCAGAGACTGCAGACACATACTGCACGAAATTATCAGAGACTGCGGACACATACTGCACAAGATTACCAGAGACTGCATTGGGGGGGGGGGTGATACGGGCGCTATTGTTGCCGAATGCTTTCACACTGAAGCGGTGCGCTAGCAGGACTGCTCCAAAAGTCCTGCTAGCTGCATCTTTGGAACTGAATAGGAGCGGGGTGTTTACCGCGCCTATACCGCTCCTTCCCATTGAAATCAATGGGAAACCGCAGTAATACTGTCCGCAATGCGCCTCTGCAGAGGTGCATTGCGGGCGATATTAACCCCTTTACGACCGCTAGCGGGGGTTAATACCGCACCGCTAGTGGCCAAATATTGCGATAAATACGACGGTATAGCGGCGCTAAAAATCTCGCCGCTATACCGCCACCGCACCTCCACTGCCCCATGTGAAAGGGGCCTTAGACTTCAGGTCTGTAAGAAAAGTAAAACTCTTTTGTCTATGAAGGTCAGGCAGTTATAAAAAAAACATTAGGAAATTTAGCTTGCTCCTTCTGAAGTAATTGGAACCATGAGTTACTTTTTACAAAATCAGACAAATTATTTTACAAAGAGGATCATTGCTGATAAGGATTTTGGTCTCCTCATCACCAAAGGAATATCAATCTAATTTCCCAAGACAAAAAGGAAACAAGTTCATTTTGCAATAACATATGCCCAATGAATATGTCCAGATCAAGGTCCTGTCAACGAGTGATAAATATGGGACTGCAGACATTATGTATGTGTGCTGGAGAGGAAGGGGTGCTGGATGTATTAAGGCATCATGCCGAACATTAAAAAGTAAATAAGCGGTGGGGGGGGGGGGGAAGTTTTACCACGATCGGCTGTCATTCAGGATTGCCGTTGATGCCCGACATTGACAAGAATAAAAAAAAAATCAAAATAAGTGGGGGGGGAGCCAAACGGCTGCTATTTTGGCTGACCTTTTCCATTTAATCACAAGCTGATAAGTGTACTAAGGGAGCGGGGGATCGGGAGCAGGCTTCTTTACCTGACTGCAGGCTCACGCTGATGCGTCCCTCTGAGTTGCATAGTGCCGCCGTCACTTCCTGTTGTCGGCACTATGCACAAGCACAGCATATACTGGGTGCCGTGCACCCGCCCGGTCACAGATCCATCGCGCATATTTTGCCTGCCAATGTAGCGCCTCGTCTGCAATCTTGTGATTGCACAGACGTGGCGCTACTTGTACTGCACTGCACCCGGCGCCCAGCGCCTGGGCACAGTGCACATAGGGACCTTTTTTTGCTTTTTTTTTTTTAAAGGGACATGTTTAAATAAAAAAAAAAATTATTATTATTTTTTTTTTACTGACTTGGGGGGAGGGGGGGCGGTGCCCGGGCGCCCCCTATGGATGGGCCGCCACTGGTTCTACCTGCAAACGATAGTAAACATGTGCAGTTCCTTTCGTTCCTAATTAAAATTCAGACACATTTTTTGTTTTCAGAAATTCAGATGTATCCAAATTTCTGAATTACAATAGTCCTGAATTTAAACTAATCCAAAATAACGGAAAGAAAAAAAAAATTGGATATAGTTTTCGAATCAATTTATATTATTCTGTTATATTTTTTTTCTATTCTATTCCTTTTTCATCTATTCTATTTTATTCTCTTTGGAAATTGGAAAACAAATTGAAAACTATTTGAACTTGAAAAGTTTTTGAATTTGAAAACGTTTTCGTAATTGAAAATTTCTCAAATTCATTTGAAAACTTTTTAAATTTGAATTTAAAAAACTATTCGAATTTGAAAACTATTAGAACATTATTTGAATTAGAATTTGGAAAAATTCAAATAGATTGGAATACAAATATACAGAACAAATTCTGAAAATTAATTAAACGGATTATACTAATTCAACTAAACAAATTTTTGTAAATAACAAATCAAAACTAAACAAATTTTTTCGTTCTGCACATGTCTATATATAGATAGATAGATAGATAGATAGATAGATAGATAGATAGATAGATAGATAGATAGATAGAGGAACTGTTAGATATTACTCATAGGAATTTTTTGTTTTACATGATATATCTTTTTGCTTTCTATAGTCTATCCCAACCAACTTTAATTTTTTTTTCCTTGGCGGGGGAGGGGGTATAGGGAACATTTTCCTGAGATTTGTGTCCATTTACTACCCAGATATTTATCTAGAAATGCAATCTTCATACAAGGATTCCACATACATATATTTGTGTACTATATATTGAGAGTGGTAAAGTCCATAGAAAAAGGACCCCCTGAGCACCCAAGAAGTTCCTGCACCTTTAAGCCGGCCATACATGGATTGAAACTAAAGAACCAGATGAATTTTGTAGCATGTAGGGGCAGGCTGGTTATACACAAATATATCGATTAACTTTTCTACAACCAGGCTGTCGTGTTTTTCCTGAATGATCGGTGCCACCGGCTATAGCCGACTACAATGATCATTGTATTCTGATGGGGGGGTTCCTCACTGTCAGAATACAATACCACAGCAGGAGGGATCCCCCTGTCCATGTGAAATGTGTAGAAGGGGAAGCAGAACATTTTTGCTGTTAAATGCTACTGGTTAAAAAAAAAAAAGATCAATGTATGGGCCGCCTTATCATGCCAATGTACATTGATGAAAATACTGATTTTTCCTAAATCACTGATATAAAATAAAGATAAGATTTACATGTGATTGTGCTGACAGGGATTGGGCCAATCACAGGTTTTCTTTTGTTTCTCAGTGGCTAAAAATCAAGGAAGTCCTTGTGTTTTCTTCTAGAAGCTCTTGAAGTGGTAAAAGTCCGGGAGGGGGGGGGGGGGTGGAATATTCTTTTCATTATGTTTTGTTTTGCATTTTTTGTTGATAGAGAGGAGCGGCTGGATCGGGTCAGAGGTTATCTGATAAAGCCACGCTTGCCATGTACCTCCGCACAACATTACCGCCAATATGGATGATTTGTATAGAACAATCAATACACCAATAATACCAATCATCTGTTATACTGAGAGAACAAAACACAATTACTACGAGGAATCAGATAGTCCAGAAGAATCTGAAAACAGGAATGAGGGAATCTCCCCGAGTTCAACCCACTGAGAGGTCTGCTAATCGTCTTTGAAATCCAGCAATATGAGAATATAGTCTATCTATCTATCTATCTATCTATTGCATTTTCTTTCTTTCTCTTTCTTTCTCTTTCTTTCTTACTTTCTCTCTTTCTTTCTTTCTTTCTTTCTTTCTTTCTTTCTTTCTTTCTCTCTCTCTTTTTCTTTCTCTTTTTCTCTCTCTCTTTCTTTCTCTTTTTTTTTGTGTTTCTATTTCTTTCTTTTTCTTTTTTTTTTTCTTTCTTTCTTTCTTTCTTTCTTTCTTTCTTTCTTTCTTTCTTTCTTTCTTTCTTTCTTTCTTTCTTTCTTTCTTTCTTTATTTCTTTCTTTCTCTCTTTCTTTCTTTCTTTCTTTCTCTCTTTCTTTCTATTTCTTTCTTTCTCTCTTTCTATCTCTCTTTCTTTCTCTCTTTCTTTCTTTTTCTTTCTTTCTTTCTTTATTTCTTTCTTTCTTTCTCTCTTTCTTTCTTTCTTTTTCTCTTTCTTTCTTTCTTTCTTTCTTTCTTTCTTTCTTTCTCTCTTTCTTTCTTTCTTTCTTTCTTTCTTTCTTTCTTTCTTTCTTTCTTTCTTTCTTTCTTTCTTTCTTTCTTTCTTTCTTTCTCTCTCTCTCTCCTTCTTTCGTTCTTTCTTTCTTTTTACTTTCTTTCTTTCTTCCTTTCTTTTTCTTATTTAGTCTATCTGTCCGTCTATCTATCATTACAATAGACAGATATTGATGGAGATAGCTAACTAAACCGATAGATAGACTGATAGAATGACTGGATTAGATAGATAGATAGATAGATAGATAGATAGATAGATAGATAGATAGATAGATAGATAGATAGATAGATAGACATATATAATGGAAATGCAATACAAGTGCGAATACATTCCAGTGCAGTGTTGCTGTTTGGCTACAGGATAGATACATAGATAGATAGATAGATAGATAGATAGATAGATAGATAGATAGATAGATAGATAGATAGATAGATAGATAGATAGATAGATAGACAGGATAGAGAGATATGACAGATAGATAACTAATATAGATAGATGAAGATAGATAGATAGACATATATAATGGAAATGTAATACACGTGTTGATACATTCCAGTGCAGTGTTGCTGTTTGGCTAGATAGATCGATAGATAGATAGATAGATAGATAGATAGATAGATAGATAGATAGATAGATAGATAGATAGATAGATAGATAGATAGATAGATAGATATACTGTAATATTAATTGATCAAAAGTGTTATTATCACATTCCAAAGCAATGTTGCTGAATAGATAGAAATATAGAATAGAGGGATAGGTATAGTTACATAGTAGGTAAGGTTCAACCTGTAACAGTCCATCCAGTTCAACCTGTGTAATAGATAAACATATATAATATATATAGATATAATATTAATTGATCCGGAGCAATGTTGCTCTTTGGATAGATAGAATAGATAGATATGATAGATAGATAGATAGATAGATAGATAGATAGATAGATAGATAGACAGACAGACAGACAGACAGACAGACAGATAGATAGATAGATAGATAGATAGATAGATAGATAGATAGATAATGGGAAGTGATTGAATACATTCAAATACAGTGTTGTTGTTTTATTTGGTTAGATAGGAAGACAGATATCGATAGAGATAGATAGATAGATAGATAGATAGATAGATAGATAGATAGATAGATAGATAGATAGATAGACAATAGCTGTGATAAATATTGGGTGTGTGTTTATTTTCTGGTTGTATTTTTATTGTATTGTGTATAGTGACGAGGCCTCGGTATGATTTCCCATCCTCGGTGAGTACGGCGGCCTCCCTCGCTCCTCGCTCCTCGCTCGCTCGCTCTCGATGTGTGCTCCCATGAGATAACAGGCTGCTATGAAAGCGATGGTTCAAGCAGCGGGCTCCAGTAATGCAGTCGCTGATCCCGGCTTGGTCTATGATCCCGGGGAGGTGGGATGTGTGCCCTGCAGGGGAAGGGTTATCCTCTCTGCTTTCTCAATCTTCGCCTCTATTTATTTTGCTCTTCATAATGAAAGACCGAGGGCTCCTACTTATTATCTTATTTTTCTTGCTTCTTCCAGTAGACTTTAGCTCTGACTCCTCATGGATTAGCGGGGAGATCAATAATAAACTTACTGTCAATTTCACTGCAGGAGAAAATGAACTCGAAATGCAGTCAAACTTTTATTGATCAGTGATCCTGGTCTTGGTTTCATTACCTCCTTCTTTCATGATAACCCATAACTAATGTGATGAGTTACTAATCTCTTTGATTTTCTTGCCCTCCTCCTCCCGAACGCGTTCTCCGCTCTGCCTGTGGCAGTGAGACATTTCACTTATTGTAGTTAAGCTTTGTCACCAGTGTCAGGAGAGATAATTCCTGAGTATTACACATTCTTCAAAGAATTCAATGCTGATAGCTAACTACCGCTGGAAATACTATAGGAGTGAAGACTGGAGATAGGAGCCTTGGTTGATTCATCTCCAGGGCCTACAATGTCATTTAGAACATCTGGGTCTGTTGTAGGTAAAGCTGGTCATAGCTATTTGATGGGAATACAATGTGCTGATCAGAGGCACCGTGTGTACTCGAGTATAAGCCGACCCGAATATAAGCCGAGGCCCTAATTTTACCACAAAAAAATGGGAAAACGTATTGACTCGAGTATAAGCCTAGGGTATCCATATGCATTAGGGTGACCACATTTCCAAACTACCATTCAGGGACACCCCTCCCTTCCTAAATCAGCTTGTCCTGTAACGAATCACAGCACAGTGATTGGACACAAGAGGCAGGATTCATGATTTCTCCAATCACAAGCATGGGGCGGGGATTGTGCTCCTCCAGGCATTCCCTGCCAGAACAAGTACTGTCAGTGAATAAAGCTGTGATGTGGTGGCCTTTTTTTGGGGCATCAGATTGACCCGGAGGGGGGGGGGGTGGCTGTGTCCATTTCATTCCGGGACACTGTATTGTCCTGGAATTAAGGTGCCCGGGACAGACCTGCGGGACTGTCCCGGGCAATCCGGGACACGTGGTCTCCCTAATCTGCATGCCTCACTGTGCCTCACTTTGTCCATATGCATGCCTCACTGTGCCCATGCCTCACTGTGCCCATGCCTCACTGTGCCTCACTTTGTCCATATGCATGCCTCACTGTGCCCATGCCTCACTGTGCCCATGCCTCACTGTGCCCATGCCTCACTGTGTCCATGACTAGACTGATGTTTAACATGGGAGTCTATGGAAGGGGTGCCCAGCTTTAAAAAAATCAGTGCTCCCCAGCCGTAGGTCCCCCGGACAACAAACTTTGCACACTTCTAGAGAAATGAGGCTACATGTGTGCCAAGTTCTGGGTCCAGGGAACCTACGACTGGCCGGTACTGGGTCCCCAAACTCACCGGAGAAATTACCGTTTAACATGGGAGTTTATGGAAGGGGTGCCCGGGCTTTAAAAATCGGTGCTCCCCGGCCGTAGGTCCCGCGGACAACAACCTTTGCACACTTGTAGAGGAAGAATGGGGCTATATGTGTGCCAAGGTTGGGGTCCAGACAGAGGACATATGTCCGGCCAGTACCGGGTCCCCAAAATCCAGGAGATTAGGCACAAAAAGGTGACTCGAGTATAAGCCAAGGGGGCATTTTCAGCACAAAAAAATGTGCTGAAAAACTCGGCTTATACTTTAGTATATACGGTAACTAGAACCTTGAGGGCCCCCAGTGTAAGAAACCATAAAGGACCCCCTGACTGTTGGGAGCCTATTCCTCTAGTCTGGATTTGAGTGCCATAGACTGCAATGTTAAATCACAAAAGTCACAAGAAAATCGCAAGCAAGTCTAAAGGAAGAGGCACGATTTTGGGGTCGGAGCAGTGTGAACTGAGCCTAATGCCGCGTACACACAACCGTTTTTCATGACGAGAAAAATGCCATTTTTTTTAATTGGTCATTAAAAATGGCCGTATGTAGGCTCCAGAGCATTTTTCCCGACGAGAAAAATGGGCATTAAAAATTTAGAACCTGCTCTATTTTTTCTCGTCGTTTTTCACGTCGTCGTTTTTCTCATCGTGAAAAACGGTCGTGTGTAGGCTTTAACGACGGGGGAAAAAACGTGCATGCTCAGAAGCAAGTTATGAGAAGGGAAATTTGCATAATCAGCCCAAAGGGTGGCGCCATTCGAATGGAACTTCCCCTTTATAGTGCCCGTCGTACGCGTTGTACGTCACCACACTTTGCTCCAGCATTTGTTATCACGATCGTGTGTATGCAAGGCATGCTTGACAAAAATCACGTCGAGAAAAACGTCTTTTTTTCCATGACATGAAAAACGGTCGTGTGTACGCAGCATAAGTTTCCGCAGCTGTCTTGGGGCCTCCCAAGGTGGGGGAATGCAAGCTTTATGACCCTGGTAGTTCCACTACTGATGTTGATGCAATTCAAGTGCCCAATTACTTGTTTCTGTAGCCGATAGGCTCATAATCATGAACCTTGGTACCCACCAAGCCAGTGGCGGCTGGTCCTCAAAATTTTTTTTGGGGGGGAGGGGCGCAAAGAAAATGAAAAATTCCGAAAAAAAACCCCCATCAATTGAAGGCACTGTGCCATCAAATGTAGCCACTGTGCCCATCAAATGCTGCCACTGTTCCATCAAAAGCTGCCACTGTGCCATCAAAGCAGCCACTGTTCCATCAAAAGCTGCCACTGTGCCATCAAAAGCTGCCACTGTGCCATCAAACGCAGCCACTGCGCCATCAAACACAACCACTGTGCCCCAAACGTTGCCACTGTGCCCATTAAATGCTGCCACTTTTCCCCTAAATGCTGCCACTGTGCCCCAAATGCTGCCACTGTGCCTATTAAATGCTGGCACTGTGCCCCAAATGCTGCCACTGTGCCCCCTGCCCGCCCGGCACTTTCCCTGTCTTGGGTAGGCAGCGGGTGATGGCGGCAAGTGGCAGGCGGCGATCGATGTCCGGTGTCCTCCATGTCTTCTCCCGCCCACACTCTCTTTTGATTGGACGCCTAATAGGCAGTGTCCAATCACAGCGCCTGTCGTTTCAGCCAATCAGGTAACAGGTAACAGACCCGAGTACCTGATTGGCTGAGAGGCGGATCAGTACAACAAAAAAACGGCCAGAGAGGCGTGTCAGTGTTAGGAAAAGTGATTAATTTGTTTTCCTAACACACAGCTGAGTAAACAACAAACGCCCAGCATGATGCCCATTGTTTAATGTTTTGAATACCTATTAGAGCCTACCGCTCTAATCAGGGGCTTCCAAAAAAAGAACCCGCCGTTCTAATTCAGGTGTTTGCCGCCCGACAAGGGGCCGGACACCAGAATAGGGGGTGGCAGCGGCGACCATAGATAGATTCATGCAATGCATGAATCTATCTATGGTGAGAGAGGTGGCAGGAGAGAGGGGGCGGCGCCCGTGCGCCCTTTATGGACGCACCTCCATTGCACCAAGCTAAAGTCTATGCCAATGTTTTTAACCAAGGTTCCGGGGAAATCCTATGGTTACTCTTGAGCTTGCTAGAGTGGCACTAAAGGCTCTTTAAAAATAATAAACATGTTATACTTACCTGCTGTGTGCAGTTGTTTTGCACAGAGCAGCCAAGATCCTCCTCTTCTCAGGTCCCTCTTTGGCTGTCTTGGCCCTCTCCTGGAAAATATATATATATTTTTTTTTTTACATTTTCCGTCTTTTCTTTTAGGTAGATTCAGTAAGAGTTAGGCCGGCTTAACAGTAGATAAGCCGACCGAACTCAGGATCTACGCCGACTTATGTTTAAGCGTATGCTCAAACAGAGATACGCTTAAACATATCTAAGATACAACGGCTTGCGCCGTCCTATCTTAGGTTGCAATATTTCAGATGGCCGCTAGGTGGCGCTTCCATTGCGGTCGTTGTAGAATATGTAAATGAGTAGATACGCCGATTCACAAACGTACGCCCAGCCGCAGTACATTTACGCCTTTTTCGTAAGCCATTATCAGGCCTAAAGTTATTCCATCTATTAGATGGAATAGTAATGTTAAAGTATGGCCGCTGTTCCTGCTTCGAGATTCGAAATTTTTACGTCGTTTGCGTAAGTCGTCCGCGAATAGCGATTTACGTTGTTTACGTCCACGTCGAAATCAATAGGCCCGTGCGGCGTACTTAGCCGCAATGCACACTGGGAAATGTAGGCGCCCGGCGCATGCGCAGTAAAAAAAAAACGTCAAAAACGTAAGGTCAAGCCTTATTAACATAAAACACGCCCCCCTTACACACATTTGAATTTGGCGCCCTTACGCCCGCCCGCTTTAGGCTACACCACCGTAACTTAGCAGGCAAGTACATTGTGAATTATGTACTTGCCTAGCTAACATACGGCGGCGTAGCCTAAACACGCTAAGCTACGCCGCCGTAAGTGTAGGCACATCTACCTGAATCTACCTATTTGTTTTTATAATAATAATAATAATAAAAAAAAAAAAAACAATGGTGATCAAATACCATTAAAAGAAAGCTCTATTTGTGTGAAAAAAATTATATTATTGAATTTGGGTACAGTTAAAGTAGCACAGTGCTAATTAGCAAAAAATGGCTTGGTCATATAGGGGGTAAAAACTTCCAGAGGTCAAGTGATTAAAGATGAACTCCGGGAATCGTATTGTTTGCAAATTTACGTTGAGCCAGTTTGGCTCAATGTTAATACCCCTTTTTGATATCAAGAGGGCTGATTGGGAGGCTCTTATTTTCTGTAGTAGTTGGCACTACATAGAGTGAGAGCCGTGACCTTCCAATCAATACAGAATCCAATTAACCGACCAGCATGTCTTTGGAGGATGGGTGGAAACTGGAGCACAAGAAGGAAACAGGGTAAACATGCAAACTATGGCAACATCACAAGCATGCAATTAAAGTGGTTCTAAAGGCAGAAGGTTTCTTACCTTAATGCATTCTCTGCATTAGGGTAAATAACTTTCTGGGTGCAGATCCCCCCCAGCCCCCCTTATACTTACCTGAGCCCCATCTTGATCCAGCGATGTGCACGAAAGCAGTGGCTCTCCCTGATCTCTCTCTCTCGCCTCATTGGCTCACGCAGTAGTGAGCCAATGAGGAGAGAGCGGGGGGCGGGACTGAGCCACGCTCTGTGTGTGAATGCACAATGTCCATTTACAAGAGTGCGGACATTTCTAGGAAAGGGAATCTGGGGGGTAAGGGTTCTAAGGCTTCATGTGTTCTAGGAGGGGGAATCCGGGGGTAAGGGTTCTAAGGCATCATGTGTTCTAGGAAAGGGAATCTGGGGGGTAAGGGTTCTAAGGCATCATGTGTTCTAGGAGGGGGAATCTGGGGGGGGTAAGGCTTGTAAGGCTTCATGTGTTCTAGGAGGGGGAATCTGGGGGGTAAGGGTTCTAAGGCATCATGTGTTCTAGGAGGGGGAATCTGGGGGGGGGTAAGGCTTGTAAGGCTTCATGTGTTCTAGGAGGGGGAATCTGGGGGTAAGGTTTCTAAGGCATCATGTGTTCTAGGAAAGGGAATCTGGGGGGTAAGGGTGCTAAGGCTTCATGTGTTCTAGGAGGGGGAATCCGGGGGTAAGGGTTCTAAGGCATCATGTGTTCTAGGAAAGGTAATCTGTGGGGTAAGGGTTCTAAGGCATCATGTGTTCTAGGAGGGGGAATCCGGGGGTAAGGGTTCTAAGGCATCATGTGTTCTAGGAGGGGGAATCTGGGGGGGGGGGTAAGGCTTGTAAGGCTTCATGTGTTCTAGGAGGGGGAATCTGGGGGTAAGGTTTCTAAGGCATCATGTGTTCTAGGAAAGGGAATCTGGGGGGTAAGGGTGCTAAGGCTTCATGTGTTCTAGGAGGGGGAATCCGGGGGTAAGGGTTCTAAGGCATCATGTGTTCTAGGAAAGGTAATCTGTGGGGTAAGGGTTCTAAGGCATCATGTGTTCTAGGAGGGGGAATCCGGGGGTAAGGGTTCTAAGGCATCATGTGTTCTAGGAGGGGGAATCTGGGGGGGGGGGGTAAGGGTTCTAAGGCATCATGTGTTCTAGGAGGGGGAATCTGGGGGGGGGGGGGGTAAGGCTTGTAAGGCTTGATGTGTTCTAGGAGGGGGAATCTGGGGGGGAGGGGGGTAAGGGTGCTAAGACTTCCAGTACACTACATCTCCTCAATTTGAGTTTAGGAGCTTATGGTGCTTTTCTACCAAAGCTCCTAAACCCAACTCCATAAAAGCCTATGTGTACACATAGGCTTTTAGGATCATTTAGGAGCTTCTGCGGTTATGGGAGGTTCAACCTGCGTCAACCTCCCTCTCATTTCGTTCAGGATAGGAAAGTTTTGTCCGCTGGCCGCGGAAAAACCGCAAAACAGCGGCTGCGGTACATCACAGCCAAGTGTGCATGAAGCCTAAGAGTGGTGATTTAGGGGGATTTGTGTTAGAAGGAGGGATGGGGAAAGAAGATGTGTGCTAGAATGGAGGATGGGGGGAATTTGTGCGGAGAGGGAGATTTGGGGGCAGAAGAAGATGTGTACTTGAAGGGGAGATTTTAGCGGTAGATTATTTGTCCTAGGAAGGGTGCCTTTTGGGGGGGGGGCATTTGGGTGTTGAGGCGACAAAGATTTATGCTTAGGGGGTAAGCCTGCAGATTAGTACTCAGGGTTTTTTTTTTTTGGGGGGGTGCAGTTTGGCATATTTTCCCTGAGATGGGTGGTGGGGGGATGGGGCTAGCCAGGACCACCAACGGGGGGCCCAAAAAGAACTCGATGAGCCATGGATTCCTCCAAGTCTGTACATTGGCTGGCCATTTCCCCAGCCACACAGCATTCAGGTATTGTATTGCACATGACACACGGTATACGGTACAGGTAGAAAAACACGCTACATTTCCCATGCATTGACCACCCCGCCACCATTCCAAGGTGGCACTGCTAAAAAAAAAAAAACGAATTTACCTTTATTTCCATAACACATGTTTAGTGCAAGCGCTCACACTGAAAGCCGGCCTTTATGTTCCTTTTCAAAGTGAAAGCTTTTATTTTTGTCAATAAACTGTGTAATTTAAGGGAGTAAGAAAACTCATGTTGTTTGAGGTCTTTATCAGAGTTTCTGCAAATCAGGTTAATTGGTGATCAACAGAGATTTTCTGGCTCTAATGAGGCCCGCTAGCCCAAGGCAAGGCCGGCGACTTGATAAGGGACTTTCCCTTTCCTTCTGCTAAAACTCTTTGATCACTTTTTTTGCTGGGAGAACAACCCCCGGGAATGTCATTGTTTTTTAATTGCCTGATTACCAAATGTTGGAGATAAAAGATAGATGTACTCAATTAATAACATTTACATAGATTAGCATCACTAACAAGCCTCATTAGAAGCTGCTGACTTTGTGTTTAGGAGAAGTCCCCTGCCACTTTGACTCTCCGAAAAACGGACTATTTAACAAAAAATACACCTTTGCATATCTATCTATCTATCTATCCATCTATCTGTCTATCTATCTATCTATCTATCTATCTATCTATCTATCTATCTATCTATCTATCTATCTGTCTGTCTGTCTGTCTGTCTGTCTGTCTGTCTGTCTGTCTATCTATCTATCTATCTATCTATCTATTAGGGTTGTCCCGATACCACTTTTTTAGAACAGAGTACAAGTACCGATACTTTTTTTCAAGTACTCGCCGATACCGAATACCGATACTTTTTTTTAAATGTGTCCCCAAATGCAGCCATGTCCCCCCACAAATGCAGCCATGTCCCCCCACAAATGCAGCCATGTCCCCCCACAGATGCAGCCATGTCCCCCCACAGATGCAGCCATGTCCCCCCATATCCAGCCATGTCCCCCCCATATCCAGCCATATCCCCCCCATATGCAGCCATGTCTCCCCATATGCAGCCAAGTCCCCCCATATCCAGCCATGTCCCCCCCATATGCAGCCATGTCACCCCCATATGCAGCCATGTCCCCACAGATGCAGCCATGTCCCCCCCATATGCAGCCATGCCCCCCCCCCATATGCAGCCAATCCATGTCCCCCCATATGCAGCCAATCTATGTCCCCCCCCATATGCAGCCATGTCCCCCCATATGCAGCCATGTCCCCCCCATATCCAGCCATGTCCCCCCCATATGCAGCCAATCCATGTCCCCCCCATATGCAGCCAATCCATGTCCCCCCATATGCAGCCAATCCATGTGCCCCCCATATGCAGCCAATCCATGTCCCCCCCATATGCAGCCAATCCATGTACCCCCCATATGCAGCCAATCCATGTCCCCCCCATATGCAGCCAATCCATGTCCCCCCATATGCAGCCAATCCATGTCCCCCCATATGCAGCCAATCCATGTACCCCCCATATGCAGCCAATCCATGTCCCCCCATATGCAGCCAATCCATGTCCCCCCCATATGCAGCCAATCCATGTCCCCCACTATATCCAGCCTTTTCCCCCTCATATATGCAGCCATGTCCCCCTTACCTGCATGCTGCTGCGCCGCCTCTTGGTTAATACGGGCGGGGAACATTACAGCTTTCATTTGAATATCTGTAGTGATTCGCACCGCGCCGCGTATAGACACTCCCCCTTGCTCGGGATTGGACAGTTCACCCGAGCAAGGGGGAGTGTCTATACGCGGAGCGAATCACTACAGCTATTCAAATGAAAGCTGTAATGTTCCCCGCCCGTATTAACCAAGCAGGGATGCGGCATAGCGGCGGGATGCGGCCTAGCGGCGGCGGCGGGGAGGGTGGGGGGACGAGTATCGGATCTGGCATCAGGGGCATTTGCGGGAGTACAAGTACTCCCGCAAATACTCGGAATCGGTCCCGATACTAGTATCGGTATCGGGACAACCCTACTATCTATCTATCTATCTATCTATCTATCTATCTATCTATCTATCTATCTATCTATCTATCTATCTATCTATCTATCTATCTATCTATCTACACACGTAGATAAAAGCAAAAGGAAAGAAGAAGGGGATATGACATGGTCAGAAGAAATGGAGAGAGAGAGAGAGGCCCGGAGTGAAAAGGACAAAAAGAAAACATAACGCAGGGCCGGGCATGACTGGCGTGGAGGTATGGGCAACAAGGAGTTAACTGGGAGAGGAGGAGGAGGCTGGATGCAGGAAACACAAGGGAGGATCAAGGGGGGTGGAGCCGTATATAAAGGGGGCAGGTGACGCACGAGGCGCAGTGCGGGAAGATACTGGACACAAGGAGGCAGTTTTTCCCACCCACCCTCCCTATTTGTTGTGTGTTTGGTGTTGTGCGTTTGTTTTCTTGTATTTCAGGTCACGGAAAAGGAAGTCATAACAGCGGTGGCGGTGTTCTTTGGTCTTTGATGGTGGCAGTTAACTGATGTGATGGAAGTGTGGTGGGCTCATCGGTGGGATGGGACCCTTATGGGGGTTATTCCAGTGGAACGGTGTCCGCTGGAATATGGTTATAGTTGCACTGCGGGAAAAAGGGGTTGTCTCTGAGCTGGTTTCGGCTGGGGGCCTGTTATGGTTAATGGTACCGCAGTGTAGTGGTGAAGTTAAGGTTTAAGCTGGGTTGCCGTCAAAGACCAATAAACTGGGTTATTAAAGTTGTTTTGTTAAATTGTTAATGAAGGAAAATTTGGTGTTATTTAGTTAATTTAATTTAACTATTTGAGTGTTTATAATAAAATAGGCTGTTGTGGCCATTTTACTCCAACATCTGTGTTTCTCGTTAATATAGAAGGGGGGTAAGTTAATATTAAGAATGGGGGGGGGGGGATAAGGGTTATGGGGAAGGTTGGTCTATCCAAACTACACTAGTCATGTAAATCCCTATTGTAAATTAGTACATGATGTGACTTTCTGCAGGAGGTGTCTGTCTTTTTAGTAGGATGGTAATTTCTTGGAAATTTGTGCTGTTGAGTATCTAATGGTCTTTCATGGCACCATTAGGAGATGGAAAATATTTTGGCTGAAGATGTTGTCATTAGATTCATATACAGTATATATATATACTGTATATACATTATATTGTCAAAAGTATTGGGACACCTGCCTTTGCGCACACATGAACTTTAATGGCATCCCAGTCTTAGTCTGTAGGGTTCAATATTGAGTTCTCCCACCCTTTGCAGCTATAACAGCTTCAAATCTTCTGGGACGGCCGTCCACAAGGTTTAGGAGTGTGTCTATGGGAATGTTTGACCATTCTTCCAGAAGCGCGTTTGTGAGGTCAGGCACTAATGTTGGACGAGAAGGCCTGGCTCGCAGTCTCCGCTCTAATAATTCATCCCAAAAGGGTTCTATCAGGTTGTGGTCAGGACTCTGTGCAATGCCAGTCAAATTCCTCCACCTCAAACCCACCACAAAGTCCCAACCTTTCCTCATATTCATTCTTCCAGAAGCGCATTTGTGAGATCAGGCACTAATATTGGACGAGCAGGTCTGGCTCGTAGTCTCCACTCTAATTCACTCTTGTTCAATTTTATATAGTTCCGTATGTATTGCACTTATTAATTGTTTTTATGTGTTGTATGTTACGTGGTGTAGTTGCTTTACGTAACACCTTGCAAAGTAATACAGTTGTGTGAAAAAGTATTTGCCACCTTCCAGATTATTTTTTTTTTGTATATTTCTCACACTTAAATGATTCAGGATCATCAAACACATTTTAATATTACACAAAGATAACCCGAGTAAATGCAAGATGCAGTTTTTAAATTATTTAATTTATTAACCACTTAAGGACCCGCTCACAACTATATACGTCCTGTTTTTAAAGATGGATATCTTGGTAACGGCAGCAGCTGCTTCCCCAACCAAGATATCCATCTTTTCCTTGAGCGGTCCTGTTAACGATAACCGTGGTCTATACGGCGGATTCGCCGCAAGATCACCGTTATCTTCGGCGGAAGAGGGGCCTCCCGCCGCTCTTCCGCGCACTCCGCCGCTTACCTGAGCTGTCGGCAGTGGCGGAGGCGATCGGGTCCTCTCTCCTGCTTGCTGTGGATGCGAGTGAGGGCAAGATGGCCCCCACCCATCCCCATAGCATAGCAGGGCGGAAGTGACGTCAAAACGTCACTTCCGCCCATGCTTCTTAAAGCAATATTTTCTTGTTGTCATTTTTTCTTTTTTTGCGCTTAAAGTGGAGGTTCACCCTCAAAAAAAAATCTGACATAACACGGAGTCGCGCCATCCTACCGACAGAATGCCAGTGTTTTTTTTTTCTCAGCACATACCTCTTAATCCCGATTTTCACCTCACGGCAATCCCGCGGGAGTGGGCGTTCCCAAGCACTGCCTGTGATTGACAGGCTTCCGAACGGCGCATACTGCGCGTCACAGGTTGCCGAAAAAACCTGAACGTCGGTGCGGCTCTATACGGCGCCTGCGCACCGACGTTCGGGTTCTGTCAAATTTTTTTAAAGGGTCAACCTCCACTTTAAGTATAAATATGAGATGTTAGGTCTTTTTGACCCCAGATCTCATATTTAAGAGGTCCTGTCATGCTTTTTTCTATTACAATGGATGTTTACATTCCTTGTAATAGGAATAAAAGTGATATTTTTTTTTTTCAGTGTAAAAATTAATAAAATAAATAAAAATAAATAAGAAAACAATTTTTTTTTTTTTTTGACGCCATTCCACGAGCAGGCTCAATTTTGAAGCAAATCATTTTACTTGGCGTAACATTATCTTTCACAATATATAAAAAAATTGGGCTAACTTTACTGTTATTATTTTTTAATTAAAAAAAGTGATTTTTTTTCCAAAAAAAGTGAATTTTTTCCAAAAAAAGTGTTTTTTTTTCCAAAAGAAAAAGCCTGTTGCTCAAATACGGTGTGACAAAAAGTATTGCAATGACCGCCATTTTATTCTCTAGGGTATTAGAAAAAAATCTATATAATGTTTGGGGGTTTTAAGTAATTTTCTAGCAAAAAAAAACAGCCAAGGTCCTTAAAGGGGTGTTCCAGTCATTTTTAATGTTTATTAAAAGTCAGCAGCTACAAAAAGTGTAGCTGCTTGGTTTTAATAAACATACACTCACCTGCTCCACGTTCCAGCGACGCGTCGGCCGGGGCTCCGCTCCTCTCCCCGCCTCTCCGGCCGGCGTCTTCATTCTACGTGTGGGCACCCAGCCGTGACAGCTTTCGGCTTCATGGCCGGGCACCCACTGCACATGCGTGAGCGGCGCTGCGCCATCCGATTGGACAGGTGATCGCCTGGGACCTGTCACGTGTCCCAGGCAATCGCCTACAGGGAGGGAAGGATGAAGGGGGACAGGAAGTCCCACTCCTCCTGAAGCCCCCACTCCCCCCCAAAAAAAATTACATGCCAAATGTGGCATTTAATGGGGCGAGGAGTGGATTAAGCAGAAGTTCCACTTTTAGGTGGAACTCCGCTTTAAGTGGTTAAGGGAAAAAAGTTGTTCAAACCTGCCTGACCCTATGTGAAAAAAGTAATTGCCCCCTCCCATGCTGAATCATGAATTAACTGTGATTAACCAACATTTTTTGGAAAGCTGAGTTCAATTTCACTTGCCACACCCAGGCCTGATTACTGCCAGACCTGTTGAATCAAGAAATCACATACATGGAAGCTGTCTGACAAAGTGAAGCATGCTAACAGATCACAAAAAGATACACATCATGCCAGAATCAAAAAAATTCAAGAACGGATTAGAAATAAATTAATGTACGGCGGAGGCTCTTTACCACGTGATCAGCCGTGTGCAATCACGGCTGATCACGATGTAAACAGGAAGAGCCGTTGACCGGCTCTTCCTCACTCGCGTCTGACAGACGCGAGTAGAGGAGAGCCGATCGGCGGCTCTCCTGACAGGGGGGGGTTCGCGCTGATTGTTTATCAGCGCAGCCGCCCCTCGGATGCCAACACTGGACCACCAGGGAGTGCCCCCCGGTGCTCAATAGTCCTTTCTTGTATTAAGAGAGGTATGGACTCCAGAGAGAGATATAATTTTGCCCCCATAAGACCTCATCTGGAATATGCAGTTCAGTTTTGGGCCCCAGTTCTCAAAAAGGATATCAGGGAACTGGAGAAAGTGCAGAGAAGAAGGAACTGAATTTATTCTCTCTTGAGAAGAGGAGATTAGCGGGGGATATGATCAACATGTACAAATACATAAGGGGTCCATATAGTGAACTTTGTGTTGAGTTATTCACTTTACGGTCAACAGAAAAGGCAAGGGACACTCTTTATGTCTAGAGGAAAAGAGATTTCATTTCAAATACGGAAAGGTTTCTTCATAGTAAGAGCTGTGAAAATGTGGAACAGACTCCCTCCAGAGGTGGTTCTAGCCAGATCAGTAGATTGCTTTAAGAAGGGCCTGGATACTTTCCTAAATGTACATAATATAACTGGGTACTGATATTTATAGGTAAAGTGGATCCGGGAAAAATCCGATTGTCTCTCGGGGGATCAGGAAGGAATTTTTTTCCCTGCTGTAGCAAATTGGATCATGCTCTGCTTGGGTTTTTCGCCTTCCTCTGGATCAACTGTGAGCATAGAATTGGGTATATGGGATTGTGTGATATATATATATATATATATATATATATATATATATATATATATATTTTTTTTATGGTTGAACTGGATGGACTTGTGTCTTTTTTTTAAACCTGACTAACTATGTACATTGCTTTGCCCAGCCGTGCCATTCTGCCAACGTAAATGTACATGCGGCGGTCAGCAAGTGGTTAATATATAAAACTATAATTTAAAAAATAAATTCAAAATACTAACTACCACCTACAAAGCATCCACAACTCTGCCCCCAGCTACATCACTGACCTAGTCTCTAAATACCAACCTAATTGTTCTCTTCGTTCTTCTCAAGACCTCCTGTTCTCTAGCTCTCATCACCTCCTCCCACGCTCGTCTCCAGGACATTTCCAGAGCCTCTCCAAGCCTATGGAACTCCTTACCCCAATCTGTCCGTCTATCTCCTTCTCTATTAGCTTTCAGAGGATCCCTGAAAACCCTCCTCTTCAGAGAAGCCTATCCTTCCCACACCTAACAACTGTATTTTAATTTTGTCCATCTGATTATCTCCCACAGCCAGGGGTGGACTGACAACTCATGGGGCCCCCGGGCAATAGAAGATTATGGGGCCCCTGGGCTTACAGATGGCCACCACGCCAGGAGGCAGTGCAGAGGCTGGGCAGCTAAAATCTCAGGATTTTCACAACAAAAGCATGTCGGTTTCAAGCATAAAGGACAGATGGAAAAAAAAACACAGATTTTTACATACTGTCCCTGGTATTATTGAGCCTGGCAAACCTGATGGGGCCCCCTAGTGGCATGGTGTCTTCGGGCAGTGCCCGAGAGTCCCAATGGTCAGTCCGCCCCTGCCCACAGCTACTACCCTTTGTTCCACTTGACCCTCAGACTTTAAGCTCTAACGAGCAGGGCCCTCTGATTAGGGCTCAAGTCCTGCAGGAACGCATGGGAACGGAGTCCCTGCACTTTTTTCACAGCAGGAACTCGGTTCCCTTTGCAGGACTAGAGCAGCCGAGAGCAGCCGTGCCGCCCGAGGCAATCCTTCACTAAGCGGCGATGCCCAGCTCAAGTCACTGTCAGGGGCAGGCAAACCTTAGTAATCCTTTATGTTACTGGCCACTTCCTGTATATGGATTCATCGGGTAGTGTGCTGGTATTCAGTCACTTCCTCTGTGCCGCAATGTCTCCTGGGAGCTTATGTCATTGTTCCCAGGAGACATTGCGGAGGTCTGCCGCGAGTTATCGCGGGATTTAGGAAGAACTTGCTTAAAGTTCTTGCGGTTTAGTAATTATGCATATGAGCGTATCATTTTTTAATTTTTTTGGTGGGGGAGTGGATCTTGGGTGGGAGCTCCCACACTTTTTTCCCCAGGACTTGACCCCTGCCTCTGATCCTTCCTGTATTGAATTGTATTGTAACTGTACTGTCTTCCCTTATGTTGTAAAGCGCTGCGCAAACTCTTGGCGCTATATAAATCCTGTATAATTATAATAACCAGTGGCGGTCTGTCTATAGAGGGCGCTGGAGCGCCGCCCCCTCTGGTGGCTCTGCACCGCCACTGAAATAACATACATTCATGCATTGCATAAATGTATGTTATTGTTGCCAGCTGCCGCTGGTCTAATTCAGATGGCCGGAACTTGAGCGCCGACCACCTGAATAACGGCAGCTGGTTGGCTGTGCGGAAGTGCCTATCAGAGCCAGCGGCTCTGATAGGCTTTCTGAGTACAGCCCTCGTCTCCCGGAAGCTTATCCTCGGAACGTACAGGGGGTGCGTTCCTTGGATAAGACTGACGGCTGTCTCAGCCAATCAGGTTCACCGATTCTGGTTAACGGTAACCTGATTGGCTGAATCGTCACCAAGGCGGGAGAAGACATTGAGGGACGTGGAAGGAAAAAGGCAAGTGCATGTTACAGTGCACAGCGGCGACAATGGGCACAGAGGCGACAATGGGCACAGTGGCATCAATGGGCACAGTGGTGACAATGGGTACAGTGGCAACAATTAAAGGGCACAGTGACATGCACAGTGGCAACAATGGGCACAGTGGCTACAATTAAATGGCACAGTGGTGACAATTGGCACAGTGGCGACAATTGAGGGGCACAGTGGCTGTGTTTGATGGCATGGCACAGTGGTGACAATTGATGGCACAGTGGCTGTGTTTGATGGCATGGCACAGTGACTGCGTTTGATGGCATGGCACAGTGGCTGCGTTTGATGGCATGGCACAGTGGCTGCATTTGATGGCATGGGACAGTGACTGTGTTTGATGGCATGGCACAGTGGTGCGAATTGATGGCATAGTGACTGCATTTGATGGCATGGCACAGTGGTGATAATTGATGGCACAGTGGCTGCGTTTTATTGCATGGCACAGTGGTGATAATTGATGGCACAGTGGCTGCGTTTGATTGCATGGCACAGTGGTGACAATTGATGGCACAGTGGCTGCGTTTGATTGCATGGCACAGTGGTGACAATTGATGGCACAGTGGCTGCATTTGATGGCATGGCACAGTGGTGACAATTGATGGCACAGTGGCTGCGTTTGATGGCATGACACAGTGGTGACAATTGATGGCACAGTGGCTGCGTTTGATTGCATGGCACAGTGGTGACAATTGATGGCACAGTGGCTGCGTTTGATTGCATGGCACGGTGGTGACAATTGATGGCACAGTGGCTGCGTTTGATGGCATGACACAGTGGTGACAATTGATGGCACAGTGGCTGCGTTTGATGGCATGACACAGTGGTGACAATTGATGGCACAGTGGCTGCGTTTGATGGCATGGCACAGTGGCTGCATTTGATGGGCACAGTGAGGCTGCAATTTTTTTCTTTTTTTTTTTTCGTTTGCGCCCCCCCAAAAATTTGGAGCACCAGCCGCCACTGATAATAACTGCATTATGTATTTACTCGGGTTATCTTTGTGTAATGATAAAATTTGTTTGATGATCTGAGTCATTTAAGTGTGACAAATATGCAAAATAAAAACAAAAAGGGGGCAAATACTTTTTCACACAACTGTACATGAGCGATATTGCATGTTTTTTTAATCAAATCTCAGGAGTTGGCTGGCTTTAAGTCTTCACAATTTTCACAACTGTCCCCCCATTAACAGGAGAGAAATATAATGGGCGCTGTTGATAGGGCGCAGGTTCAAATAGAAATAGTGGTATATAGCTGTTTAAAAATGTACAACTGTGAGATGCTTTCAATTAGCCAACATTTAAAACTGACCTAAGCTGTATTATGTCTTCTTCGGTGACAGTATTGTGGTCACAAGGGTCTTTGAACCATCTGTGACAGCCTAGGACGTGAGGTGAGCGAGGGGTTAGGCAAAATGCCAGAACAGCGTGTCAAGGAATAGGACGTGGGATCTCACGCTGCTTTGTGTCTACACGTCCCCCAAATCAATACAGATCAATGGAGATCAATATGCCCAAGTGCACTAACCGTGCCATAAAAACCTGAGACATGAGAACGGCGGGCTGTAGGACTTCACAGTCTCATTCAGTGGTCTCAGGGGGACTTTGGCATGTTAACTCATGCAGAATTACAGCTTGTACACAAATGTACATATGTTTTTGCAGCACTGTATGTGAGCTTGATGTAATTAAATGTAAATGTGCAACCGGATACTGCATTAAAAAGGGACGCTCTAGACTTGATCAATTAGAAAGAACAGCTGCACATTAGAGGTTATCACTTTAAATTGCACTTTCCATACTCCCGCTTTTATAATATTCATACAATCATAGAACATTTACTATTCATAAGCAGACGTTATAAGAAATGTTTCAAAATGGGACTAAAACATAAGCAAATAATTCTGGTAACCACCAGTGGCGGCTGGTGCTCAACATTTTTTGGGGGGCGCAAACAATGAAAAAAAAACAAAAAAACATCAATTGCAGCCTCACTGTGCCCATCATACGCAACTACTGTGCCCATCAATTGCCGCCACTGTGCCCATCAAATGCAGCCACTGTGCCATCAATTGTCGCCACTGTGCCATCAATTGTCGCCACTGTGCCATGCCATTAAACGCAGCCACTGTGTCCATCAATTGTTGCCACTGTGCCCATCAATTGTCGCCACTGTGCTGTGCCATCAAACGCAGCCACTGTGCAATCAATTGTCACCACTGTGCCATCAATTGTCGCCACTGTGCCATGCCATCAAATGCAGCCACTGTGCCATCAATTGTGGCCACTGTGCCATCAATTGTCGCCACTGTGCCCATCAATTGTGGCCACTGTGCCCATCAATTGTGGCCACTGTGACATGCCATCAAATGCTGCCACTGTGCCCATCAATTGTCACCACTGTGCCATGCCATCAAGCGCAGCCACTGTGCCATCAATTGTCGCCACTGTGCCATCAATTGTCACCACTGTGCCCATCAATTGTCACCACTGTGCCGTGCCATCAAACGCAGCCACTGTGCCCATCAATTGTCGCCACTGTGCCATGCCATCAAACGCAGCCACTGTGCCCATCAATTGTCGCCACTGTGCCCATCAATTGTTGCCACTGGGCCATGCCATCAATTGTCGCCAACTGTGCTCATCAATTGTCGCCAATGTGCCATGCCATCAATTGTCTCCACTGTGCCATCAAACGCAGCCACTGTGCCATCAATTGACGCCACTGTGCCCATCAATTGTTCCCACTGTACCATGCCATTAATTGTCCCCACTGTGCCCATCAATTGCCGCCAGTTAAATATTTTTTACTTTTTGCTATAATAAATATCCTCCAAAAATATATATATATAAAAAAAAAAAAATTTTCCTCAGTTTAGGCCGATTCTTCTACATATTTTTTGTAAAAAAAAAATCGCAATAAGCGTTTATTGATTGGTTTGGGCAAAAGTTTTAGGTTCTACAAAATAGGGGATAGTTTTATGGCATTTTTATTAATATTTTTTTTTTTTACTAGTAATGCCATCGATCAGTGATTTTTTTTATTGTGACTGCGACATTACGGCGGACACATTGGACACTTTTGAAACCATTTTGCGACCATTGTCATTTTTACAGCGATTAGTGCTATAAAAATGCACTGATTACTGTAAAAATTACACTGGCAGTGAAGGGGGTTAACCTGTAGGGGGCGCTGAAGGGGTTAAGTGTGTCCTAGGGAGTGATTCTAACTGTTAGGGGGCATGGCTATGAGTGACACCTCACTGATCGCTGCTCCCGATGAGAGGGAGCATTCGATCAGTGACATGTCACTAGGAAGAACGGGGAGATGTTGTGTTTACACTGACATCTCCCCGTTCTTCAGCTCCATGACACGATCGCGGGACTCCGTGACTGTGCCCGAGGGACCCGCGGACTTGATGTCCCTAAGTGTCCCGCGATCGTGTCACGGAAGTTAAAGAACGGGGAGATGTCAGTGTAAACACAACTAGGTAGATTCACAGACAATCGCCTAAACTTGCGGCGGCGTAGCTTAGCGTGTTTAGGCTACGCTAAGTTAGCTAGGCAAGTACATGATTCTCAATGTACTTGCCTGCTATGTTACGGCGGCGTAGCCTAAAGCGGGCAGGCGTAAGGGCGCCAAATTCAAATGTGTGTTAGGGGGGCGTGTTGTATGCTAATAGTGCCGGGCGCCTACATTTCCCAGTGTGCATTGCGGCTAAGTACGCCACACGGGCCTATTGATTTTGACGTGGACGTAAACGACGTAAATCCCGATTCATGGACGACTTATGCAAACAACGTAAAAAATTAAAATTTTGACGCGGGAACGGCGGCCATACTTGACATTACTATTCCACTAGGGCCTAGCTCTAACTTTACCCGGCCTATCTCTTACGTAAACGGCATAAAAGTACTGCGTCGGCCGAATCTACGCCGACCGCAATGGAAGCGCCACCTAGCGGCCATCCAAAATATTGCAATCTAAGATAGCATGGCGCAAGCCGTCGTATCTTAGATATGTTTAAGCGTATCTCTGTTTCAGCATACGCTTAAACATAAGTCGGCGTAGATTCTGAGTTAGGTCGGCTTATCTACTGATAAGCCGGCCTAACTCTTTCTGAATCTACCTATATATCTCCCTGTTCTTCCTAGTGACATGTCACTGATCGAATGCTCCCTCTCATCGGGAGCAGCGACCAGTGACGTGTCACTCGTAGCCACGCCCCCTAACAGTTGCGTGCGACCACACGGTGTCAAATTAAAGGGGACGTACCTGTACGCCCATTTGCCTGTCCGTGCCATTCTGTTGATGTAAATCTGTGCGCGGCGGTCCTTAAGCGTTAAACCAGACTTTACAATTACTTTAAGTTTTACTAAGCTGTAAAATATTTTAATTTTGGTTTTAGGTTTTATACCGCTTTCGTGACGCTTCTCCTTTATGTATTACATTGTTCACATATCAAAACTCAAGTATTCAATGTCCTCTTCATAAATTAGCTACATAAAGACATCTGTCTTAGAATCTCATACCTGAGTATAATGTGCGCCGTAGGCGTTCCAGCAGAGATTTGAGATCCATGTCAGCTGCTGGAGTCTGCCTATTACCTATCATTTCTTTTTTTCCAACAGATTAGCATTCTTCAGATTAGTCCCAAAATCAGTCTTTTATTGGTAACATATATATTAAATAAATGAATATATTGTCCACATCTAGTCTCCTCCACACTTTCTTTTATTGTGATTGATGCAAAAGGTGTGAGAAATCTATGGATTGTCCCTGGCAATGGAATTGTGATTGAATTAAGTTTATTCTTATAAGTCACCTTTATTGCTGCATGATATCTTCTTTTAAGGTTTAATTATGGTCTTTTACATCATTATAAAGCCTTTTTTTTTTCTTTTTGGAGCTAGTCCTTCTTCATAGGTGGGGTATACCAAGGACGCATTAAAAGATTTACAATTTGAGATTTGATAAACATCTTGGAAGCACAAGCCAGGCGCCTTAAAGACTTTGAAACGCTGCAGAACGTGCAAGTCATAGCACTGAAATAACAAATTAGAATTTAATGAGAAGACCACACATCCTATTGTTTCTGCATCTGAAAGGCACCCTGTTGTCTATCGTTTCTGGCTAGCGTCCCGCTGATCATTAGCATTCTTTTCTCCTCACTAGCTTCTCAGCTGGAAAACCCATATTTGAAGGTCTGGGTCTGATGCTTAATTTTCTCAAAATGTGGGTTGATGGGGGGAACTCTGTGAAAGAATTTTTTTTTTTTCTCTTTTCTGCTACCAAAGGCCAAGGCTGACTCAACCCACAGCCGAATAGAGCTTACTCACACTTGCAAGTTCATATGACTACTCCATCACCGGGTGAAAGATCAACAAGGATTTAACTTCAAGGCGAGAGGCCGTATGAAAATGTAGATGAGGAAGGACTTGCCATCAGAATGAAATCTAATTAAAATATCATTAGCCAAAGCAACATGCTATAGAGTCTCAGTGACGGGGCCACGCATCCATCAGTTAGGAATGGCTGTTGGTGGAAAAATGTTTTATATAGAAAGAAAGTGACTTGAGTCACCCTGATTAGTTTAACTGCGTTCAGATACAGTTAAGCCCTGTACACACGATCGGTTTGTCTGATAAAAACAGACCGATGGACCGTTTTCATCGGACAAACCGATCGCGTGTGGGCCCCATCGCTTTGTTTTCCATCGGTGAAAAAAAAAATAGAACGTGTTTTAAAATTTTCCTATGGATAAAAAAACGATAGAAAAAAACGATCGTCTGTGTGGAAGTCCATCGGTCAAAAATCCACGCATGCTCAGAATCAAGTCGACGCATGCTCGGAAGCATTGAACTTCATTTTTCTCAGCACGTCGTAGTGTTTTACGTCACCGCGTTTGGACACGGTCGGATTTTTGACCAATGGTGTGTAGACAAGACTGATGAAAGTCAGCTTCATCGGATATCCGATGAAAAATTCCATCGGATTAGATTGCATCAGATATCGTGTGTACAGGGCTTCACTTGAGCTGGCCATACACTAGTAGAATTACGGTCAACATTTTTCATTTTAGGAACGTTCCTTTTTTTTATTTTTTATTTCAATCGTTTTTTATGGGTTTAAACAGAAAAGAAAAGAACAACAACGTTGCATTTTGACTTTCAGCATAACAGTTGGAACATAGCGAAGGTATGTGTTTATCCACTTAAGCCCCGTACCATTATGCAGCTTAAAGACCAGGCCACTTTTTGCGATTCGGCACTGCGTCGCTTTAACTGACAATTGCGCGGTCATACGACGTGGCTCCCAAACAAAATTGGCGTATTTTTTTTCCCACAAATAGAGCTTTCTTTTGGTGGTATTTGATCACCTATGCGATTTTTATTTTTTGCGTTATAAACAAAAATAGAGCGACAATTTTGAAAAAAATTCTATATTTTTTACTTTTTGCTATAATAAATATCCCCACAAAAATATTTAAAAAAAAACATTTTTTTTCCTCAGTTTAGGCCGATACGTATTCTTCTACCTATTTTGGTAAAAAAAATTGCAATAAGCGTTTTATCGATTGGTTTGAGCAAAATTTATAGCATCTAACAAATAAGGGATAGTTTTATTGCATTTTTAGTAATAATTATTTTTTTCTAGTAATGGTGGCGATCATCGATTTTTATCGTGACTGCGACATTATGCAGACACATCGAACACTTTTGACACTATTTTGGGACTATTGTCATTTTTACAACGAACAGTGCTATAAAAATGCACTGATTACTGTAAAAATGACAATGGCAGTGACGGGGTTAACCAGGAGGGGGCGGGTTAAACAAAATTGGCGTCCTTTTTTTCACCACAAATAGAGCTTTCTTTTGGTGGTATTTGATCACCTCTGCGGTTTTTATTTTTTGCGCTATAAACAAAAATAGAGCGACAATTTTGAAAAAAATTCAGGGGCAGATCCACAGAGATCTGCACCCGCGCAGCGTATCAGAGATATGCTACGCCACCGTAACTTACCCAGCTTTGGTTTGAATCCTTAAAGATTTTGCGCCGTAAGTTATGGCGGCATAGTCTATCTCTGGCGGCGTAACAGCGCTTAATTCAAATCGACGAGTAGGGGGCGTGTTTCATTTAAATGAAGCGCGTCCCCGCGCCGAACGAACTGCGCATGCTCTGTTTCTACATTTCCCGCCGTGCATTGCGGTAAATGACGTCGCAAGGACGTAATTTTTTGTGACGTGGACGTCAATTACGTCCATCCCGATTCACGGACGACTTACGCAAACGAAAAAAAAAATCAAATTAAACGCGGGAACGACGGCCATACTTAACATAGCAGGTTTAACTATACGCAACGAAATACCAGCTTTAACTATACGCCGAAAAAAGCCGACTAGAGATGCCGTAAAAAAATGCGACGCCCACTCGTACATTCGTGGATCGTCGGAAATAGCTAATTTGCATACTCAATGCGGAAAACGACGTGAACGCCACCCAGCGGACGCCGAAGAATTGCATCTTAGATCTGAAATCGTACAAAGATGTACGCCTGTCGGATCTAACCCAGATGCCGTTGTATCTTGTTTTAAGGATTCAAAACAAAGATACAATGCGGGTAATTTGAAAGTACGCCAGCGTATCAGTAGATACGCCGGCGTACTCGCTTTGTGGATCTGCCCCTCAATATTTTTAACTTTTTGCTATAATAAATATTCTCAAAAAATATTAAAAAAAATAAAAATTTCCCTCAGTTTAGGCCGATACGTATTCTTCTACATATTTTTGGTAAAAAAAATTGCAACAAGCGTTTATTGATTGTTTTGCGCAAAATTTACAGCGTCTACCAAATAGGGGATAGTTTTATTGCATTTTTATTAATATTTTTTTTTTTCTAGTAATGGCGGTGATCATTGTTTTTTATCGTGACTGTGACATTATGGCGGACACATCGGACAATTTTGACACTATTTTGGGACCATTGTAATTTTTACAGCGAACAGTGCTATAAAAATCGACTGGTTACTGTAAAAATGACACTGGCTGTGAAGGGGTCAACCAGGAGGGAGAGCTGTAGGGGTTAAGTGTGCCCTAATGTGTGATTCTTACTGTGGGGGGGGGTGTGGCTGGGCGTGTGACATCACTGATCGTCGTTCCCTATGACGGGAAACAGACAATCAGTGACAGGCTCACTAGGAAGCACGGGGAGACGTTTGTTTACACTTACCTCTCCCCGTTCTTCCTCTCTGTGACCGATCGAGGGACACCGGCGGCGATCAGGTCCGCTGTTCCCGCAGGGACGGTCACGGAGAAGAGGACTGGGCATAGATCACTGCAGGGGTCACGCTCCCCCGCTGTGTTCACACACAGGTCCCAGAACACAGCAGGGACCAGTGAGGACACACTGCGCGACTCGCGTATGCACAGTAGAGAAACGGGCAGTGAAGCCGCAATGCTTCACTTCCTGATAGACATGTGCACACTGAAGTATTTTGTTTCGGGAATTTTGTATTCGTCCGAAAAATTTATTAATTTAGTTACTTTCGAAATTCGTTTTTATTTGTTTTGTTTCGTTATAAAATGCATTTGTTCGAAAATCCAAATTAATTAAGGTCGAATCTGTCAATTGAAGGCTAATGGTGTCTGTCGAATGTTTTAAGAAGATTCGAAGGAGCAACTAAACTGTACGACGCCGCTATTGTACATTTCCGTTCGAATGTTCCGCCTACAAGCTATAGAAGAATTCTAATGTTGTATGACACTAGTAATAATTATATTTATGAATTATTATTACTAGTCAACTAACATTTGAATTCTTCTATAGCCTATAGGCCGAGCATTTGATCGGAAATGTATGATTGCGGCGTCGTACAGTTTAGCTGCTTGTCGAATCTTCTTAGAACATTCGACAGACACCATAAGCCTTCAATGACAGATTCCACGTTTGTATGTTTTTCGCTGCTTCGTCGAATCTTCGTTGTTCATGTCGAATGGTCTACCCCAACACTGTCTCTATAATGTCAAATCTTTTCTCTCTAGGTCGAATAATCTTGGACTAAAAGAGTTAGGCCTTGTACACACGATCAGTCCAAACTGATGAAAACGGACTGAAGTTCAGTTTCATCGGTCCAAACCGACCGTGTGTGGGCCCCATCAGTCCATTATCCTTCGGTTCAGAAATTTAGAACTTGCTTTAAAATTGAACTGATGGACTGGTAACCGATAGGTCAAAACCGATGGTTAGTACGCAAAAGCATCGGTTCCAAACCCGCGCATGCTCAGAATCAAGTCGACGCATGCTTGGAAGCATTGAACTTCGTTTTTTTCAGCACGTCGTTGTGTTTTACGTCACCGCATTGGACTCGATCGGTTTTTTAACTGATGGTGTGTAGGCACATCAGACCATCAGTCCGCTTCATCGGTTAACCGATGAGAACGGTCCTTCAGTCCGTTCTCATCGGATGGACTGATCGTGTGTACAGGGCTTTAAGGTTAGGCACATTCGACCACAGGTTCGATAGACACAGATCACTTTTGTCAGCGTCATGTGGAATCTTCTATCTATATCGAACTGTTGTAGCAAAGGAAATGAAAATAAAGCATTTTTTTTATGTCGGATCTTTCAGGTTTCTGATTATACACGTTCATTTTCGTTTGTTAAAATAATAACGAAAATACCAGAAATTCGAACGAAAATGCATTAGGACGAAAACGAATGCACATGTCTACTTCCTGATTCCCTCACCGAGGATGTCGGCGGGGGCAGCCGAGAGATAAGCGATTGCTTGGCTTCAGCTGCCGACATCGTGGTCACCCTGGCCAGGTAAGTGTCCATTTATTAAAAGTCAGCAGCTGCAGTATTTGTACTATACATCACGTATTGGATGACTGAAAAATAATATCAGAAAAAAGACCAGGAGTTTTGGAGGGGGAGACGTCCTCCACCACCCAGCACCCCAAATGGGATCTAGCTGTGTCGGTGGGTGGAGGCACATCCCACCCAGGCCCCTGGTTATTACATACAAACTAGTGGATTATGGAAAACTTGGAAAATGACACACCAGCAAAGGCCCTAAGGTCTGTAGTAGCCATTAAACCAGCTGGTACAAATATAAATCGTCTCAGGAGCGTCCATCCAACTGATCTACTGAGACAGTAAGTGGAACTGTAGTACAAGGCAAAACTATGACTATGTATAGATGGGAGGCATCCCAACGTTTATGAGGAGGGAAAGGGGTCGAAAACAAGAGACTCATCCTTTAGAAACATCAGCCATAGAGGTATATCATGGGTAAACTCTAGAAGCCCCTTAACAAGGCTCCGGACTGACCAGAGCAAAGAGGTGCCCTATACAATAAAAGAATTACCAGTAAAATAACCAATGAGTCTTTAGAAGAGTGCTCCTAGGGGGACCTAGTGAAAAAGGGGTAAAGTGGAAAGACAGAAGGAAAAAGGAAATAAGTAGAAAAAAGAAACAGACGCTTAGGAGCGTGGATGGGTGCAGGATGGGTGCAGGGTGTGAGCTACAGCCGAACATATTGGGACCATGGTTCCCAGGTGGCCTCATATTTTTCAGTGGTGTCGAGTAAGGTACTTACCATTTTTTCCTGGGTCATGATCTTCCTCCTTTCTTTTATTTTTGAATGGTTAGTGGGGTCAAGTCGACATTGGTTTTCGAGACCAATGACGTGAAAATTCAAAGGAGCAGGATGGAAAAAAATGTCCTAACTTTTTCTA
This sequence comes from Rana temporaria, assembly GCF_905171775.1. Lineage (NCBI taxonomy): Eukaryota > Metazoa > Chordata > Amphibia > Anura > Ranidae > Rana > Rana temporaria. Next base: position 23,102,252 of record NC_053491.1, on the reverse strand, counting down.
ACACTGAATGTGATTTGTTATTGTCATTGTTTCCAAAATGGAATATTAAAAAGAAAACAAAACTTTGAAGTCGTTTTGAATGACATTTGTCAAGTCAATCGAATATATTGAGAATTTTCACACAAACTTTAGTACAAAAGTTCATAGGAACGTCCGTTTAAAAATCTAATAATGTACGGCTTGCTTTTGCATTAACAAACTCTATTGTATTTTCCATTGTAGATCAGTTACTTAAAGCAGAACTAAACTCTCTCAATCAACAATGACTATTTTGACACTGCGTTTCCTGTAAGATTAACAATTTCTGTACTTTCTGAAAATGTTCTTAGCCTGAATAAATTAAACAAATGCAGCCCCCCCCCCTATCTAAAGCTGGCCATATACCAGCATAGCTTATAAAAAAATTCAGGATGATCAATTTTTTTTATATAATTTTTATAAAATTTATACAAATATAAGACCTTACATACTTTTGCAAAAACAAATTTACAAATCATTCAAAAACACAAGCCATTAAAAAAATACACATAAATACAAGAATGGATATATCCCATAGCATATACTTCTCTTAAATTCTCCTGGGCCATCAGAAAAAATGGGGAATACGCCTACTCCCCCCGGGTCACCCACTCCCAAAAAGGAAGGAGAGAAAAAAAATGAATGCTCAATTTTTTAATGGTTAGTGTTGTTGAATTGACATTCGTTATCGACCATGGGGACAAAAGTTTCAGGATTAGTGTTTTTTTACGCATAAGCAAATTGAGCTGTAAATATTGTTATCTTTTTGGAAAAATCCTATGTATTTAAATAAAACTTGTTTTGAAAATCTGTGATTCCAATTAGTAGCAGGTCTGGATGAAATTTAATGGCTTTAAATGAAATTGGTTTATCAATGATATCAAAGAAATTCTATCCATATATGGCCACCTTTAGGATTAAATAAAAAACAAATAATATCTGCGCTTTGGCTAAAAGATAAAACAAATAAAAATAAGAATGACTACGGCAGCCAGCACTAAAGGTTATGATCATAGGAACCACTAAAAATATATATATATATATATATATATATATATATATATATATATACAGTACAGACCAAAAGTTTGGACACACCTTCTCAATCAAAGAGTTTTCTTTATTTTCATGACTATGAAAATTGTAGATTCACACTGAAGGCATCAAAACTATGAATTAACACATGTGGAATTATACATAACAAAAAAGTGTGAAACAACTGAAAATATATTTCATATTCTAGGTTCTTCAAAGTAGCCACCTTTTGCAGCAGACACATCTCTAGGACTGGTAAGAGGAGACTGTGTGAATCAGGCCTTCATGGTAGAATATCTGCTAGGAAACCACTGCTAAAGAAAGGCAACAAGCAGAAGAGACTTGTTTGGGCTAAAGAACACAAGGAATGGACATTAGACCAGTGGAAATCTGTGCTTTGGTCTGATGAGTCCACACTTGGTTCCCCCCCCCTGTGTCTTTGTGCGACGCAGAAAAGGTGAACGGATGGACTCTACATGCCTGGTTCCCACCGTGAAGCATGGAGGAGGAGGTGTGATGGTGTGGGGGTGCTTTGCTGGTGACACTGTTCGGGATTTATACTGAACCAGCATGGCTACCACAGCATCTTGCAGCGGCATGCTATTCCATCCGGTTTGCGTTTAGTTGGACCATCATTTATTTTTCAACAGGACAATGACCCCAAACACACCTCCAGGCTGTGTAAGGGCTATTTGACCAAGAAGGAGAGTGATGGGGTGCTGCGCCAGGTGACTACCTCTTGAAGCTCATCAAGAGAATGCCAAGAGTGTGCCAAGCAGTAATCAAAGCAAAAGGTGGCTACTTTGAAAAACCTAGAATATGAAATATATTTTCAGTTGTTTCACACTTTTTTGTTATGTATAATTCCACATGTGTTCATTCATAGTTTTGATGCCTTCAGTGTGAATCTACAATTTTCATAGTCATGAAAATAAAGAAAACTCTTTGAATGAGAAGGTGTGTCCAAACTTTTGGTCTGTACTGTATATATATATATATATATATATATATATATATATATATAAAAAAGGGTGCAGCGCCGATAAGGAAAAAGTGCGATATAAAATCTGTTGAAAAACAGTTCTATCCAAAAATCGCCAACAATGATGGTGAAAAAGTCCCAGCACCAGCAGTGTGTAAAGAGGTTGAATACACTCATCACCACCAGTGTGTAGAGGCAATCCTGCTTACCAGAGGAAGTTACAAAATACAAATATATATACAATGTGTACATACATTCACCGCGCTAACCAAAATGCAATAAATTAATAGCAGCCAACACCACAAAATTAGATCAATTTTGTAACACAAACAAAACATAGAAGAAAGTGTAGCGCTTGAAAAATATATAGGATTGAGAGAGACTGTGTAAATAAGTCTTGTGACAAGTAGAGTGAAAACACCATAGGTGCTCACACAGTCAACTGAGCACAGTGCAGAATATGTTGATGAAAGTCTTTGAAAAAAATCCAAACAATCCAACTGTAAGTGACTGTGTAATAAAAAGTTGATAGAAGGTCCACCACTAAGTAGTAATGATGAGAGGCTTACCAGAGGGATCGGACCCAAGTAAGTATACACTTATTAGGTTGATCAAGCTTATAAGGTACTGGTATCCAGAATCCAAATCGACTCCAATGTTAGACAGGTCAATGAAACTCTTAAGGCACTCATATGGATAATATTCAATACAAAACCATTCAATAGGAAACCAACCAGATGGTATTAATGGACACTTCCAATAATAAATAATCCAGGCAACTCAGGATATAAGAAGCAGGAAGAAAAAAACACAAGGGTGCACATAGCGTAAATCCGTAAGAAATCACCTTGCAGTATTTATTTAAAAGTTTACATTCACATTTAGGTGAACATAACAAGCGCTTTAAAATCAATTGAACAGTGGGGTCAATGTTATGTCCCGACGCGTTTCGTTCTCATGAACGTCATCTGGGGTATTGACCCACTGCTAAAATAGACCCTTATATAAAGCGCTTGTTATGTTCACCTAAATGTGAGTGTAAACTTTTAATTATAAAAACTGCAAGGTGATTTTTTACGGATTTACGCTATGTGCACCCTTGTGTTTTTTTTCTTCCTGATTCTTATATCCTGAGTTGCCTGGATTATTTATTATTGGAAGTGTCCATTAATACCATCTGGCTGGTTTCCTATTGAATGGTTTTGTATTGAATATTATCCATATAAGTGCCTTAAGAGTTTCATTGACCTGTCTAACATTGGAGTCGATTTGGATTCTGGATACCAGTACCTTATAAGCTTGATCAACCTAATAAGTGTATACTTACTTGAGTCCGATCCCTCTGGTAAGCCTCTCATCATTACTACTTGATGGTGGACCTTCTATCAACTTTGTATTACACAGTCACTTACAGTTGGATTGTTTGGATTTTTTTCACAGACTTTCATCAACATATTCTGCACTGTGCTCAGTTGACTGTGTGAGCACCTATGGTGTTTTCACTCTACTTGTCACAAGACTTATTTACACAGTCTCTCTTAATCCTATATCTTTTTCAAGTGCTACACTTTCTTCTATGTTTTACCAGAGGAAGTTGACTCTCAGATTATAGAGAATCAGGGAATGCGTGTGATATAAAGATGAACATCCATAACTGCATCACTCCAGCTCCTGTCATCTATTAGAGACACAATCCCAGCACAGGAAGCACTCTCTCCAGGTAAGTGGATGTATATATGAATATACAGTAGCCGTTTATCCTCAAAAAATGTAAGAGCACCACAATAGTGTGATATTGCTTAAAAAAACACTATTTTTATTTAAAAATAAATATACACAGTACACTCACATCTCCATGGATGGATAATAGACAAGGATCATCATAAAAGGTCCTTAGATCGTGGCGTGCTTACATCGTCCGGTACTGCCTTACATGTTTCGCGATCATATTGCGTCATCAGAGGCGACGTTTAGGATTCATTAGCTGCAATGTAGTACATTTTGCACTTTGGTTAAGATTTCCATCAAAGCGGAGTTCCGCCGGCAAAAATAAAAATTAAAAGTCATCAGCTACAAATAGTCCCTCACACCGCTTATTTTTTTAAATTCTGGCGTGGGGTTCCCCTCCAAATCCAAGTCCCGAAGGGTCTGGTATGGACTGGGGGGGACCCTACCTCGTTTTTTTTCTTTATTTTTTCAATAGCGGGTGCCAGTAATTGCAACCGCAAGTCATTTTATATGGGATTTGACTTGTTTCTTTAGAAATGTCATTTTTGCTGTAGCATGTTTTATGCATGCTACAGATGTGCCACTTTACAGGCACATTAAGGTGACCCCCCAGGCACAATGTTTAACCACTTCAATACCAGGAACTTACACCCCTTTCCCGCCCAGGCCAATTTTCAGCTTTCAGCGCTGTCGCTGTTTAAATGACAATTGCGCTGTCATGCTACACTGTACCCAAGCAGAATTTTAATAATTTTGTTCCCACAAATAGAGCTTTCTTTTGGTGGTATTTGATCACCTCTGCGAGACTGAAAATTTGTCTCTGTTACAAAATGTTGTAAATAAGTACGTTTTATCCTTCACTGATTGGGAGGCACTGATAAGGCGGCACCAATGAGATGGCACTGATGGGCACTGACGATGGGCACTGATAGGTGGCACTGATGGGCACTGGAAGGCGGCACTGATGGGTGGCACTGATATGCAGCACTGATGCGCATTGATAGGCAACACTGATGGGTACCTATGGGTGGCACTGATAGGTGGCACTGCTGGGCACTGATGAACACTGATTCGTGGCACTGATGGGCACTGATATGCGGCACTGATAGATGGCACTGATAGGCATCACTGATACACTTGCACTGGCAGGCATTGGGGATGGGCACTGATTTGCAGCTGCCTGGGCACAGATTGGCATTTCCCTGGTGGTCTAGGGTGGCATACCTGGCGGTACAGTGTGGTGGCCATCCCTGGTGGTCCTGGTGGCATCCTGGTGGTCCTGATTGGGCATCCGAGGGAAGGCTGCGCTGATAAACAATCAGCACAGACCCCCCTGTCAGGAGAACAGCCAATCTGTTAGAAGCGAGCGAGTGATGTTTACATCTTGATCAGCCGTGATTGGACACAGCTGATCACGTGGTAAAACGCCTCCGTCAGACTGACACACTGCACCCCCCGATCGCCGCAATGCACGCCCCCACGGGCGCACGGTGGCTGTTATCCTGCTGGACATCATATGACACCCAAGAAGGATAACTGAACCTTTCCCCGGCCGTCATTCTGCTATAGGCGGGGTGGGAAGTGGTTAAAGAAATGTTTCATTTTTATTGTTGCACTTTAAGCATAATTAAAATCACTGCTTTATGTTTTTATTGATACATATCCCCCAGGGCAGTACCCAAACCCCCTTAACCCTTTTATGGCCAACTACTTACATATACTGTAAGCCTACAAAATGGGCACTTTTGATTTTCCTGTTTGGCTCCCATAGAGTTCAATGGTGTTCGCCATTCGGGTTAGAACATTCCCTCTGTTCGGGAGTTCTGCTGCGAACCAAACAGGGGGGGGGGGGGATTGGCATGGGTTCAGCCTATGTCTACTGATAACTTTAAAAATCATTGATCTCTTCTTTGATCTGTTAGCAGTAAACTGATATCTGATTGGGTCTCCCAAGTTACTGCACTTTGACTCAACCTAGCTTCTCTTTGCACTTTCTAATTAAAAAAATCGCATTCTTAATGACAGGTGCACTTTCAGTCATAAACCATTTGTGAACGCACTTTATTAAAAACTGTTAAGAGCTTTATAAAATATTATCAAAGAAAAGTATTGATTACTGAAAACTGTTTATTACTGTGGATGATTTCATCTCCGCGGAGAACAAACCAGATTAACATAATATCTTGTGATAAATCAATTTGGAATACATTACAGATGTTAGCCTTGATCTTGGTGCAGCTCTACTGCATGTGAACTCTTTTCCTGCTTTCTGGCTCAAGGTAAAGGCATGTTTGTAGCTTAGCCAATAGAAGTGTAATGGGCTTTGGTATTACTGTGCAATGAGAATAATAAGGGAAAAGTATTAATCATCAATGGGTGTTGTCCAAGAACGGTCAACATTTTTCAAAAAATAAGTGATATATTTAAAAATACAGCATAATATTAACCACTTAAGCCCCGGACCATTATGCAGCTTAAAGACCAGGCCACTTTTTGCGATTCGGCACTGCGTCGCTTTAACTGACAATTGCGCGGTCGTGCGACGTGGCTCCCAAACAAAATTGCCGTCCTTTCTTTCCCACAAATAGAGATTTCTTTTGGTGGTATTTGATCAGCTCTGCGGTTTTTCGTTTTTGCGCTATAAACAAAAATAGAGCGACAATTTTGGAAACAAATCTATATTTTTTACTTTTTGCTATAATAAATATTCCCCAAAAATATATAAAAAAAATATGTTTCCCTCAGTTTAGGCCGATATGTTTTCTTCTACATATTTTTGGTAAAAAATCGCAATAAGCGTTTAGTGATTGGTTTGTGCAAAATTTATAGCGTCTACAAAATAGGGGATAGTTTTATTGCATTTTTATTAATATTTTTTTTTTCTAGTAATGACGGCAATCAGCGATTTTTATCATGACTGTGACATTATCATGGACATGTTTGACACTATTTTGGGACCATTGTCATTTTTACTGCGTTCAGTGCTATAAAAATGCACTGGTTACTGTGAAAATGACACTGGCAGTGAAGGGGTTAACCATGAGGGGGAGCCGTAGGGGTTAAGTGTGCCCTAATGTGTGATTCTTACTGTGGGGGGGGCGTGGCTGGGCGTGTGACATCACTGATCGTCGTTCCCTATGACAGGGAACAGACGATCAGTGACAGGCTCACTAGGAAGCACGGGGAGAGGTTTGTTTACACTTCCCTTTCCCCGTTCTTCCTCTCTGTGACCCGATCACGGGACACCGGCGGCGATCGGGTCCGCTGTTCCCGCGGGGATGGTCACGGAGAAGAGGACAGGGTCGTGAGCGTGCTGCCGGCAGTGTGCTCGTGACCCACAGCTGGGATTTTAAAGGGGACGTACATGTACGCCCTTGTGTCCAGCCGTGCCATTTTGTCGACGTATATCGACGTGTGGCGGTCCTCAAGCGGTTAAAGTAATTACAGAATATCTGAACTGGATGGACTTGTGTCTTTTTTCAACCTGACTAACTATGTAACTATGTTTGTTCTAAAGATAAGTAGCTGGATTCACGTAGGGCGGCGTATATTTCAGCCGGCGTAGTGTATCGCATTTACGCTACGCCGCTGTAAGTCAGAGAGGCAAGTGCTGTATTCACAAAGCACTTGCCTCCTAAGTTACAGCGGTGTAGCGTAAATGCGCCGTCCGTGGACATATCCCAGTGTGCATTTCTCCAAAATACGCCGCAAGGACTTATTGGTTTCGACGTGAAGTAAATTACGTCCAGCCCCATTCACGGACGACTTACGCAAACAATGTAAAATTTTCAAAATTTGACGCGGGAACGACGTCCATACTTAACATTGGCTAGGCCAGCTTTTTGTTCGACTAACTTTACACCTGAAAACGCCTTACGTAAACGGCGTTTCTTTACTGCGACAGGCAAGCGTACGTTCGTGAATAGGCGTATCTCGCTGGTTTACACATTCTAGGCGTAAATCAGCGTTCACGCCCCTAGCGGGCGGCCTAAGTAGAAAGCTAAGATACGACGGCACAGGCCGTCGTATCTTAGCTACATTTAAGTGTATCTCATTTTGAGAATACACTTAAAGATAGGACGGCTTAGATTCAGAGTTACGACGCTGTATCTACTGATACGCCGGCTTAAAGGGGTTGTAAAGGAATTTTTTTTTTCCATAATAAGCATCCTTTACCTGCAGACATTTCTCTTTTCACTTCCTCATTGTTCGTTTTTTCTCAGAAGTTGCTCTATTTCTTCTCTGTTCTGTTCACTTCCTGCTTGTCTGATTTTACTGACCACCGTGAAGGGAGGCTTTACTGCGGTGGTCAGTGACATGCTCGCCCCCTCCTGGGAACTACATCTGTGCGGCAGGACGCTCTCTACGTGTTAGAGACTTCAAGGAGGTGTGAATTACTGGGCGTGCCGCAATTCATACTGGGAAATGTAGTTCTTACATGAATGAGCGCCGCAAACCAGGAAGTGAATGAGAGAACAGAAACTAGAATGCCGGAGGTGATATAGATGAAGGAATTTAATAGGTATTTACTTGTTTTTTTAACAGAATCATTACACTATTCTGTCTGTCTACCTTGCAGACATTAATTTTAGGCAATTTTTTTTTTCCTTTACAACTCCTTTAACTCTTTCTGAATCTGGCCCTATGTCTTGGTCTTCACAAAAAAGTCTTATGTATGTTTTAATTTCCCAAATTTTCCTGGATTATTAAACAAAGCACAAAGAAGTGTCATTACGGCTCCCTGAACAGGTAAGTGTCCTTATATTAAAAGTCAACAGCTGCAGTATTTGTAGCTGCTGACTTTTAATTTATTTTCTCCGCTTTAAGTTGATTACAAACTCCTGTGTTTCAGCATCCTTTTGTGAACAAGGTGGTCAGCAGTCATTTATATCCAGGAGAGTCAACCAACCGCCATGGGATTCCATCCTGTTCCCAATCTTCTGCAGGAGAGTCACCAGCCTCCATGAGACTCAATCATGCCTCCAGTGAAGATCGGGATCATCAGGACTCGTTTATTTCACTTATCACATCCAGGCCCCTTCAGGCAAGCAGGCCTAAAGAAGCAGGTCCATCACACGCACCCTTCCCAGGCCAGAGCATGGTAGGGTGACCACATTTCCAAACTGCCATTCAGGGACACATCCCCTCTCTCACCTTCCCCCAAAAAAGATGAGGGGGGCAGGAGGTAATGTAGTCTCGGGGTTGATGAGGAATTTGGCGGCGGGTTATTTGTCAGGAGAATGTGCCACTTGCCACCAGATGCAGTGCCGCTGGTCACCCATAGCCTGCCACCAGATGCAGTGCTGCTGTCACTCCCTCTGCATGAGCCACTTGCATAGAAGGAAAGGAGTGGAGTCATCTGGAGAGTGAAAATCACACCAGTCCCTGCTGCTTGCCGCTAGGTGCCAGAGAAGGAGGAGGTGCCAAGGTGGGTGGGGACAGCAGTGCTGCACTAGGCACAGGCCTCGCTCCCAGGCTCACTGTCTGAGAGTAAATTGTCACTGGTTGCAAGATGCCAGGCAGCGCTGGCCCTAGCAACCAGTTCCAGAAATGTAGTTATTAGTAAGTAGGGGGTGGCTGTGTCCTCTTTCATTCCGGGACATTGTATTGTCCCGGAAAGAAGGTGCCCGGGACCCAGGACAGACATGTCAATTGCGGGACAGTCCCGGGCAATCCGGGACACGCGGGCACCCTAGAGCATGGGGGGGAAGACAGCTTGTATCAGCCAGCCCAGAATATTTATATCCTTTTCCCATAGGCGTGCGCACAGGTGCCTGGGCGCACCCTAATGACCCTGTGCTGGGCAGATTCCCCCTGCTACTTGGCTGCAGAGTCCCTTTCTCACAAGGGAGACATCAGGGGTCTGTTTAGACCCCTCAAATTTCACCTAGGCCCCCATGGGGCTCCAAAAAATAAAATTTTAACAATTAAAATAATATACCGTATTTATCGGCTTATACGCGCACTTTTTTGCCCTGAAAATCAGGGCACAATCGTGGGTGCGCGGTATACGCAGATACCCGCTTTCCCGCGCCAAGTTTTGAATACTGCGCCCACATATACCGAGCGCAGTACACTCGGGTATAGTCGGGCAGTCTCGCCTCCTTCCGCGCTCACGTCCTGGACGTACAGGACGTCAGCGCGGGTAGCCGAGCATTGCCGACAATACACGAGTGTACTGCGCTCTGTATATGTCGGCGCAGTATTCAAACTCGGCGCGGGAAACGAGCGGGGAGGACGCGAGGATGCCGCAGAAGGACGTCCGACCCGCCGAAGAGGACACCGGACCCGCCGCAGAAGGACACCCGAAGCCACAGAAGGACACCCGAAGCCGCAGAAGGACGCCGGACCCGCCGAAGAGGACACCCGAAGCCGCAGAAGGACCCTGGACTCGACGAGGCCGCCGATGGACGCCGCGCAAGACACCAAAACTGTAAGTACAAAAAAAACTTTTTTTCCACAGGATTCGGGGCATCTTTAGGGGTGCGTGGTATACGCGGGAGCGCGTTATACCGCGATAAATACGGTAGTAAAAAAACTAAATATATTGTAAAAAATAATAAAATTGTAAAAAAGTAATAAAAAAAATCTAAAAAATAAACTGACACCTTTTGACATCGTCCACTTCTCTACCGATACTGTCCATTGGCCTATTCCTTGGGGAAGACATGAATATTCATAATCAATACTTACCGTAAGATCTCTCACTAATATCACAGGTGACAATATCACTTACTGACAGAAGGGATCAAACATTGTAGTTCAGACAAAAGTATATGTGAGTATTTGTTATAACACCATATGGCTGTTTATTGATGAGAAGATGCAAAACCAAGGAAAATGGATAAGGAGACATCTTCTGCCCCCAGGTATATCACTTGGATGTCGGGACTTCAGCTTCACTTAGCAGAAGCAATTCATGAAAATTCATCTTTTTCCATATTTTTTTTCCTTTGAAAAATTCCCTAAACCTGTGATAAATAATAATTCAGCAATATGTAAACTAAAATACTTACAAATCAAAATATAACAAAGCAACTGCTAATGATAAATTGTAAAGAATTTGGTCATAAGAAAATGTAAATTAAGTATAATTAAAATTGCAATCTGATAGTTATTTGTCTCCCTCATTACTGGAATTATTTTCAAACACTGCAGGAACTAAAAGGGGTTAAGAAGATACTCAGATTATAGTAGTTTAAAGAGACCTAAAGTTTAATAAGCAAAAGTATATTAAAAAAAAGAGACGCATGAGACTAACAATAGTTGATTATTTGTAATTATTAGTATTTAAAAGGCAATGTGTTTCAGAAGTGCCAATAAATTACCCCTGGAAACCCTGAAATGAGTTGGATTTTAAATAGAGGATACAAATAATACACTATGGCCCGGATTCACGGCGCACATTTATGCCGCCGTAGCGTATCTCTGATATCTCTGATACGCTACGCCGACGCAGCGCATGGAGGCAAGCATTGAATTCACAAAGCACTTCCTTCCAAAACTGCACTGGGTTTCCAAGGCGTAAGTCTGCGTAAGTGGAAGTAGGCGTGAGGCATGCAAATGAAGGGCCGAGCGCCAGACAGATACGTATAACGAACGGCGCATGCGCCGTCCCGTGGGCGCATCCCAGTGCGCATGCTCACAATCACGTCGGAACAACTGCCTAAGATACGCCGTATCACTGCCTACGGCGTGAACGTAACCTACGCCTAGTCATATTCACGTCCAACGTAAACTACTTAAAATACGCAGGCTTCAGTTCCCTGGTGCAGACCTTTTCATGTCTGCTGCTGAGTTACACCTGCTTTATGAGGCTTAACTTTACGCCAACGTACAACTTACGCGCACCAGTCGTAGCCTGCGCCGGACACATGTACGATCGTGAATCGGCGTATCTCCCTCATTTGCATATTTGAATAGAAAATCAATGGGTGCGCCAAATGCGTCCAGCGTAAATATGCGCCCACTCTACGCCGGTGTAGGCAAGTTACGTCGGTCGGATGAAGCCTGTTTTTAGGCGTATCTTAGTTTGTGGGTACGGTGCACAGATACGACGGTGCATATTTGCACTTACGCGGTGTATCTCGAGATACGTCAGCGCAAGTGCTTTGTGAATCCGGGCCTATATCTATATACCGGTAATTCAAGGTATGACCCTTGTATGCTGGCGAGCTGCCTATTGATAAAACTTCCAATCAGATTGAATACCCATGTAGACCTACTTTAGGGAATCCAGCACTCCACAAATCTACCTCCCTTTCAAGACTAAAATGGGACTTAAGCCCTGTACACACGGCCAGGATTCTCATCAGGAAAAAAATGCGTTTTTCCTGACGAGATTCCTGGCAAGATTTTCTTGCCGTCCGAGTGTACACACGGGCCATTCAAAAGAACCGCCGTTCTTTTGAATGGCACGAACGCGGTGACATCATCGACTACGCCGCCATCATGCTTCACCATACCTATGCCTTGGAAGCTACCCTGCATGCGTCAAAGTAATTTAGAGCATGCACGGGTTTCCATGGAGACAGGTACGTATACACACGCTCGGGTTTCTCGGTAGGAAAACACCGCCGAGAATCACAACGAGAAAATAGAGATGAGCAAGTTGGTGGAAAAAAAGGGGACGTCTGTTTGAACCACCCCCACTGCGCTTGACTGGAAATTAAATAAATAATACTAAAGTGATATGTAGCTGCTGCTATTAAGTAAACAGAAATTAAAAAGTATACATGTAATAACACCGAATTGTGAATAATGTGTCAATAGTTGTATGAAGCAGCGCTCACATAAATATATAAATAAATCAATCAACATATAATTTAAATGAATAAATAAATAAATAAGTGTATAAACACCCTATACGTGATTAAAAATAAACAGTGCAAATATACACACACAAAAAAAGGAAATAAATGTCAATGGTATCTATAATCCGTGAACTAAATATGTGGACATTGAAATAAAAGTTCATAAGTGAAAATTCCTTCCAGGGTCTTCAGATGTACTTCCACCACACCACAGTGTTTGCGTGATTCCACCACCCTTCAGAAATGCGCACTCACCGCAACAAATGGCCTCACACTCTCGTGGGAATCCGTATCAAAGTAATAAACTCCAAGAGGGTTGCCACATGAATAATGAAGAAAAAAAGCACAATAGATTGATACTGCAAAGCAACTTTAATAAAACACTATAAAAATTCCTCCAAAAGATGCACTCACAAATACTCTCTTTGTATCAAGCAGTGAATAACTCCAAATAAACCAAAGTGTTGCAAAAGAACAAAAACTTCTCCAGATGAACCAGTGGTCACGGCGGACCAGCAAACAGCCCAAACATACTCACAGCCCTTGATGGTATACTGGAGCAGCTGCTGAGATGGATGCCTGTGTCAGCTCAAACCGTCGCACGTCCAACTAGTTCAGATTAGATTATGGAAGTGACCTAGTGACCACGCCCCGACATGTTTCGTCATGTGGACTTAGTCATGGGGTTCATGACTAAGTCCACGTGACGAAACATGACAAAACATGTCGGGGCGTGGTCACTAGGTCACTTCCATAATCTAATCTGAACTAGTTGGATGTGGGACGGTTTGAGCTGACACAGGCATCATCTGATCTACCAATGGCGGCGATTAGCGATTTTTATTGTCACTGCGACATTATAGCGGACACATCGGACACTTTTGTCACCATTTTGGGACCATTGTCATTTTTACAGCGATCAGTGCTATAAAAATGCACTGATAAGTCCACGTGACGAAACATGTCGGGGCGTGGTCACTAGGTCACTTCCATAATCTAATCTGAACTAGTTGGACGTGGGACGGTTTGAGCTGACACAGGCATCCATCTCAGCAGCTGCTCCAGTATACCATCAAGGGCTGTGAGTACGTTTGGGCTGTTCGCTGGTCCGCCGTGACCACTGGTTCATCTGAAGAAGTTTTTGTTCTTTTGCAACACTTTGGTTTATTTGGAGTTATTCACTGCTTGATACAAAGAGAGTATTTGTGAGTGCATCTTTTAGAGGAATTTTTATAGTGTTTTATTAAAGTTGCTTTGCAGTATCACACTATTGTGCTTTTTTTCTTCATTATTCATGTGGCAACCCTCCTGGAGTTTATTACTTTGATACGGATTCCCACCTGTTGAGCTGAGTGATCCTGTTTAAGCTTATTTGCCTAAACACGAGAGTGTGAGGCCTTTTGTTGCGGTGAGTGCGCATTTCTGAAGGGTGGTGGAATCACGCAAACACTGTGGTGTGGTGGAAGTACATCTGAAGACCCTGGAAAGAATTTTCACTTATGAACTTTTATTTCAATGTCCACATATTTAGTTCATGGATTATAGATACCATTGCCATGTATTTCCTTTTTTTGTGTGTGTATATTTGCACTGTTTATTTTTAATCACGTATAGGGTGTTTATACAATTATTTATTTATTCATTTAAATTATATGTTGATTAATTTATTTATATATTTATGTGAGCACTGCTTCATACAACTATTGACACATTATTCACAATTAGGTGAGAAAATAGAGAGCAGGTTCTCAATTTTTCTCGTCGAGATCCTGGGCAGTTTTCCCGATGAGAAACCTCAAAGCCTCGTACACACGCACAGTTTATTCAGCAAAAAAGCTCTGCCAGCAGTTTTCTTGCTGTTTCTGGCCGAGAAAACTGAGCGCATGTACGAGGCTTAAAACTAAAATGCCTTTTTAGTCCTAAGACTAAAGCCCTGTACAAGGCAACAAGGGAAACTACCAAGTAGTACCACAGCCGGAACAGAGGCAAATTTAGGTTAATCAAACAGGTCTGGGCACAAGTATTGGCCCAGGCTTCCCCTAAATTTGAGACAGTGCCCCCTAGATTTGGGGTGGGTGCTACATAATAATAATATTTTTTTTTAGGTATATAGTATTAAGGATTTTTTTACTTAACGTGTGAAGTCATACATACAAATACATGTGCACTTACATAACTTACCTTACACTTTCACTTTCAATTGAAATTATCGCATTTTTTAAATCTATGTTCATTGAAAAACAAAGCGACATATCATTTCCGTTTACAATATTAATGCACGATAGTATGTAGAAAACTCTGAAGTGCAACAACAGAAGTTGCTTTGCCAATAATGTCTTCTCTTCTGGCTAATATAGAGACCATCAGTCATTCTGTACAAGATATTTGTGAAAAAATATATCCTCATGCACTAAAGGCCATTTCACATTGAACTAATATAATCAGTAAATGTCAAGCTCCCTACACAATTAAATTGGCCATTCCGTAAATCTCTCTTTATTACTGTCTAAGTGAGACATTTTTTTTTCTTTACCAACATAAGGACAATACAGTTGTCGGAATTTGAGAAGACTATATAAAAAAAAAAAATAATTTCCTATCAAACCCAAATTACAAGGGCAGGTAGTAAAATGTTAAAGGGACCCGCGATCAATGCCAAATGACTTTATATTTGTATGCTCAACAAAGCTTCTTCTGTACCTGATTCACATACAAGGACAGATGACTGACAATATCATAACTGTAGTAAATATGTCCTGATCATTGACAAAACTGATACACAAGCTATTTCCCCTTTCTATGTGGGATTTAAATTAACCCTTTGCTCAGACTATACACATACGTGTTCTAAACAAGGAGTAAAAGCTCTTTGAAACAAGTCTTCATTCACCTCTGTAGTGATAAGCGTTGTGGAGAAATTCATTCTAACAATTTCCAACACAGGATTCTCTCTCCTTATTTTTTATGGCAGTAGAAACTTGCCAGCTTTCAAGCCTTTTAATGTAAACAAACACCAGGTGCTGTAAGCTAAAAACAACTTCAGAGTATTTGTTGTGATCTTTGTGGATAAATTATTACTCCACATTACACTAAGCTGCAGAGGTGTGGCGTGGTTTAAAGTGGTTCTAAAGGCAGAACCTTTTTTACCTTAAAGTGGATGTAAAGCCACTCTTATCCTTTCTAAACTACTGCCATAGTGCTGATCTATAAGGATATAGATGCCTCCTGCATGTATCCTTACCTGTCAAATGTCTCCCCTCTGTCTGTTATAAAACCTGAAAAACTGCAGATTCTGTGGGTGGGTCTGTTGTCTGGAGCTCGGTGGGTGGAGTCGTGATGTCAGTAGACTCCCCGCCTTCCTCTACACTCCCCTTGTCAACATGCAATTTTTCCTATGTATTCCTTACTCTAAATTCTGCTATGATCACTAACATCCATTCAAAATCCAGAAAAGTAACCACATGACTTCAGAAAAGGAGTGGGGGTGGGAATTAAAAAAAATGCCTGTCTCCAGGCTAGTGCATGAGATGTGTACATAACCTGTCACTCACAGCAAGGGGGCGGAACGGACTAAGGTATTTCTCTGTGGGGCCTCGTACACACGACCGAGAAACTCGTCGGGCGAAACACATCGTTTTCCTCGACGAGTTCCTTGTTAGGCTTGTCGAGGAACTCGACAAGCTTGCTTTGCGTACACACTGTCAAGACAAAATCTCCTCGTTCTCAAATGCGGTGATGTACTGGCACAACCCTTGGGGCTGCTTTTTCTAATCTCATGTTACTGCGTGTTAAAGCGGGGGTTCACCCTAAAAACGATTTTCTAACATTACATCCAGCTCACTCTCTACATTGACAGTATGCCGTTTGTTTTTGTTTTTTTGCTGTACATACCTCGTACAGCTATTTTCTTCCCCGGCTTCCGGGTAGGGCCTCCCACGGGAGTGGGCGTTCCTATCCAGCAGGTGATTGACGTGATGACAAAAATGACCTCCCCCGTCGCATAAGGAGCGTCATGAGTTGCCGAAAGAAGTCGAACTTCGGTGCGCAGGCGCCGTATAGTGCCGATTCGCCGTTCGGCTTCTTTCGGCAACTCGTGACGCTCCTAATGCGACGGGGGAGGTCGTTTTTGTCATAACGTCAATCACCTGCTGGATAGGAACGCCCACTCCCGCGGGAGGCCCTACCCAGAAGGCGGGGAAGAAAATAGCTGTACGAGGTATGTACAGCAAAAAAACAAAAACAAACGGCATACTGTCAATGTAGAGAGAGAGCTGGATGTAATGTTAGAAAATCGTTTTTAGGGTGAACCCCCGGTTTAAGTAAAAGTTTGGTAAGAGACGATTTGCACTTTTCAGTCTGTTACAGTGTGAAAAATGTGTTATCTCCATTACAAATACTACTTTTACTCCCGTCTCATACTTTATTCTGAGCATGCGCAGGTTTCTTAGCATACACACCATCGTGTTTCTCGTCGAAAACCAGCCCAGACGAGGAACACGTCGAGGAAATTGAGACTCCCATCGAGGAAAAAGAGAACTTGTTCTCTTTTTTCCTCTTCGAGTTCCTCGATGGTTTTCCTCGATGAAAAAACGTACACACGACTGGTTTCCTTGGCAAAAAAGCTCTCCCACCAAGTTGGATGAAGACTTGGCACACTGCTGTCTTCAAGAGAGACCTGCTACAGCTGACAGTCTCTCCCCTTGTTTGTCCCTGCACCGTGCTGATTTACTCACTGTCTCTCCTTGCACTCTCCGGCTTGAATCCCTCCAACTGCCTCCTGTGGTGGGATCCTTCTAGGCCAGCCTCTCAAGCTCCAGCCCGGGGTAAACCCCCCCCCTAGAAGGGTTCTCCAAAGGGCCGCCAACAGCCTTCCTCAACACTGCTTCTCCATCTTCTACCCAAACTCCTTGCATGGCCCATGTCTATTTATGGGTTGTCTCAGTCCCCTGACAGGTCCATTCCTGGGGATTGGCTGAGGGCTTATAAATAATCATGGCAGCCCCTCCTGGCCTCCACCCACTAGTTCCAGAACATTCTCCAATGTCCCAGAAACAGGGGGAGGCACCAGAGAGCTGCCAGGATGAGTCATCCAGCCCTGGCCTCTAGTAACCCTGACACCGATTTAATGACTCAGAACCAGCTATGCTTTTACCTACTCTCACTACTAGTAGCACACACTAGAGGGTGCTACACTTGCATTGAGGTAAAATAAAATGTTCCAATGAAGTTTAACCTACCTTATACCTACCTGAGCCTGATCTTGGTCTGGCGGTGTGTCTGTCTACTGTGGTGCTGGTCTCACTCTTCACAGGACAGAGAGGCAGCAGCAGGAATCATTGGCTCCTGCTGCTGTCAATGAAATTCTGTAAGCAGAGAACAGTGCCAAGCCATGCTATGTGTGTCAATAGACATGCAACAGGGCTCAGGAGTGAGCCTGGAGGCCTGGAGGTGTGCCCCCATATGAAGCAGCTTTTTATGGTGGCACACAGAGAAGAGGAAGAGCCTGTAGCGCCGGTGGGGAACCCTAGAAGGGGAGGTTCAGAGCCGCTCTGTGTAATATCATTGCACAGAGTAGGTAAGTATACCAGGTTTTTTATTTTTGCAAAAAGAAAAAATAGCCTTTAAAAATGCTTTAAAAGCAATTTAACTGCATGTGATGTTTGTCTGAACTCTTTAAAGGATAAGTGCAGTTTCATATAACCACATATTTCTATTCCATCCTATAGGGAGGGAGTATTTTTTTCTTAATAAATTAATTTTTTGTACATTTAGCTTTTATCCTTGGCTTTATAAACAGAATTAAAGTCCCCCTGCGCCAAGACTATGACTATTAAAGGCTAAGCACACTTTCATACAAAGTGTGATTTTGCTGTTTCCCCTTTAAGATGACCTATCAAATGCCAACCCCTTTCCAGAGATGCAATGGCGTCCCTAGGTGTGCCCCACCATGTGCCCCCCCCCCCAAAAAAAAAATGTTGTTTTTTTTTAGATTTTTGTTTTGCTCGGGCCGCTGGAGTAACACAGTTTCTCCTGAGAGGGAGAGCATCCCCAGTCAGCTCACGGGATTTATCCCCCCTCCCTTTGATAGCTGACACTGCATAATGCGAGCGCTCACACAACCACAGCCGCCCGATCTGCTCCTTCCCCTGCATCCTCATTGGAACGGAGAAGAGCGAGTTGCAGGAAGGACTCCATGAGCACTGTGAGGGAAGGGGGCCCAAGCCTTCATCTCAGTTACTGAAAAAACAGACTGATTTCTCCCGCCCTTAGGACAGGAGAACCAGCCTGGAAAATTTCGAGAGTGGTGACTGCAAGCTGAGCCGAGTGTCAGTCTATGACACTCTTTCAAAGCCCAGCAAATCCAGCCACTCACTCTCCTTACATACAACTCTCAGGGAGGAATACAGCTCCTCCTCCTCCTGCCAGTCCCACCCACACTATCCTAGCGTGCTGTATCTGAAGAGGGGGGATGTATGGGCGGGAAATATGAAAAATGGCAGCATTCCTGGCTGTGTGTGAATGATGCCTGAGATTCTAGCCTGAACCGTTGGTAAGTGTGTGCACTGCAGACTGCAGTACACTGTTATCACTGAACTACATTATCTCCATCCCTTCTCTCCCCCATCTGTCTCCCTCCCCCTATCCTGTTCTTTCAAGACATTCACAATTTACTTTCACTTTCAGTTAGACAGGTAATATACGGTGCAAATTTCTTTAGTGCATCCACAGATTGCAGGAAAGAAACTTGCATGATTCCCCCATCAACACAGACAGTGCTGACAAGGGAATATCCATCCTGACCAGCAATTGTATTCTCCCGACAAACAGTGATTATCACTAGTGGTTATACAGCAACCATTAGTGATAATCATAAGAGAATCTGCTCATTAACCTCTTTTCCACCGTGCTATAGACAAAACATGTCTACAGCGCGGTCGAGTTGTTCTGGAAGGACGTCTCTGGGACATCCTCCCAGAATCCTGCACCCACGCACCCCCTGGGACGCACTCCCGGACCTGGCACATCACGGATCGCGGTAAATTGCCACTGATAGTGGCCGTTTACCACGTGATCGCTCCCTCAAATGACGGAGCGATCACTTGTAAACAAACCGCCGTCATGTGATGACGCTGGTTCCTCCCTCCCCTCTCTGTACCGATCGGTACAGTGTGAGAGGAGAGGGGGGAGAGCGGAAGCAGCGGCAGCACTGTGGGCTGGATCTGTGACAATTGCAGTCAAAGATCCAGCCATCCATGCCTGCGCAATACCACCAATACTCTGCAATACCACCAATACTCTGCAATACCACCAATACTCTGCAATTCCCCCAATACTCTGCAATTCCCCCAATACTCTGCAATTCCCCAAATACTCTGCAATTCCCCCAATACTCTGTAATTCCCCCAATACTCTGCAATACCCCCAATACTCTGCAATATCCCCAATACTCTGCAATACCCCAATACTCCGCAATACCCTGCAATACGTTGCCTATGGGGATTTTTAAGTAGCGAAGTTTGGCGCCATTCCACGAGTGTGTGCAATTTTGAAGGGTGACATGTTAGGTATCTATTTACTCGGCGTAACTTCATCTTTCACATTATGCAAAAACATTGGGCTAACTTTACTGTTTTTTTTTTTTTAAGTACAAAACAGTTTTTTTTAAAACACGCGTTCAAAAATTTGCTGCGAAAATACCGTGCGAGATAAAAAGTTGTAATGGCCGCCATTGTATTCTCTAGGGTCTTTGCTAAAAAAACATATATAATGTTTTGGGGTTCTATGTAATTATCTAGCAAATAAATGATGATTTTTACATGTAGGAGAGAAATGTCAGAATTGGCCTGGGTGCTCCAGAATGCTCCCTGTATGTTGGGCCTCTGTATGTGGCCACGCTGTGTAAAAGTCTCACACATGAGGTATTGCCATACTCGGGAGGAATAGCAGAATGTGTTTTGGGGTGTAATTTGTGGCATGCATATGCTGTGTGTGAGAAATAACCTGCTAATATGACAGAAACAAGATTTTTTTTTTTTTTACAGAATTTTCAGTCTTTTTTCTTTTATAGCGCAAAAAATAAAAAATCCAGAGGTGATCAAATGCCACCAAAAGAAATCTCTAATTGTGTGAAAAAAAGGACAACAATTTCATATGGGTACAATGTAGTATGACTGAGTAATTGTCATTCAAATTGTGAGAGCACCGAAAGCTGAAAATTGATCTGGTTAGGAAGGGGGTTTAAGTGCCCAGTGGTCAAGTTGTTAATGGTTCAAATCTCAGCCAGTTCCTGCTGAACCAGCTGAGATTTAAACTGTCTATGGCTGGTCTTAGCTCTTAGGCAGCCCATACATTGATCACTTTTTTTCATTCAACTATTCGGTTGAATGAAAAAAAAAAAATGAAATGATCATGGGACACCGGCGGACATCGGGTCCCACGAGCATGGTCACAGAGCTTGTGGGACCCGAGAGCGCACACGCCTGCACAGCGGCAAATTCAAAGCAACGTACCTGTATGTTGCTTTGCACAGCCGTGACATTCTGGCAACGTATATGTACAGGACGCGGTCGGCAAGTGGTTAATGATGAAAGTATGAGATGATATAGAAAGAAGTATGCAAAAAATAAATGTATGAGCATGTTGGTAAATTTAGTGTTCCGTCATTTGTCGGGGTGAAAAGGTGAGCTTCGACTTTAAAGATTTCACTCATTGTTTGTTTTATTCCCCTACCAACAACACTATTAAATATCTAAGTAGCGGAGATGTTGCAAAGTTCAAACGCCGTAGCATATGTGGGTCTGCTGGCTTCAAGCGGCACATGTTAATGCAGTGCATTATCCACTACTGAAAAGCTCAGAAAATAATAGCAAATCAGCACATTGCTAAAAGGAGGCAAACTAAAAATATCTGCAGTGTGAACTTTTGACCTGTAAAATCTGCAGGAAGTAATCTGGCTAAAGGGATACTTAGAGTAGGCAGCAAATGCTGTGTGGGAATTTTGCCAACATCTACGGTTTAAACCGGTCATCGGGATATTTATTTGTGTACACTTTCAATGCATCTAATATAATGCGCCGAGGCCAGAAAGCAACCATCACCTAGAAATTTATCTCAATGCGCAACGCACATTTTTGAGCCGCATGAAACTCATTTCTAAATGAGTGAATTAGATCGTGGATATTTTGTGCAAGCATCATTACTTTCCTATTGGAGACTCAGACATGTGAACAGAGTGCAACCACTGATACCTTCTATCATTTATGGTGCATATTTTTACTGCACATTTTTTATTTTAACCACTTGCCGACTGCTGCACAGCAATATACGTCGGCACAATGGCAGCGGTGGGCAAATGGACGTATCTGTACACAGTGGCGTTGCGTGGGTTGTCAGTGCCTGGGGCGAGGCAAGTTATTTGCGACCCCCTGACCCATGGACTTGCCTATTTTCAGCTAGCTCCGGTCTGGTCACATGATCCACTCTGTGAGACAGCGGATGCTGTAGGGAAGAGGAGAGCGTGCTTGATAATGACTGGTAAAGCCTGGAGTGGTGACATCATGCATATGTTCCTATGTCCCAGCTGTTGTTGGCGCTCCCTGCTCTCCCCACTCGTGACAGCGCCCCTCTAACGTTTGCACCCAGGGCGGTGGCCCCCCTTGCACTCCCTACGCTACGCCACTGTCTGTACATTCCCTATAAGAAGCCGTGCAGTGGGCGCACCCGTGGCCCTCTCCGTAACCGTGCCCACGGGCCCCGTAAACTTGATGTTCGCCGGCGGCCCCCGATCGTGTCACAGAGAGGCAGAACGGGGAGATGCATATGTAAACAAGGCATTTCCCTGTTTTGCCTAGTCACAGGACAAAAATCTACTGCTCACTGTGATCGGGAGAAGTGATCTCTGTCATGTCACTTGTAGGCCAGCCCCCCCCACAGTTAGAATCACTCCCTAGGACACATTTACCCCTTCCTCACCCCCTAGTGGTTAACCCCTTTCCTGCCAGTGTCATTTACACAGTAATCAGTGCATTTTTATAACACTGATCACTGTATAAATGACAATGGTCCCAAAACAGCGTAAAAAATGTCCGATGTGCCCGCCATAATGTCGCAGTCTCGATAAAAATCGCAGATCGCCGCCATTACTAATAAAAAATAATAATAATAAAAATGCCATAATTCTATACCCCTATTTTTTACGCTTTACGTTTTGTGCAAACCAAATCAATATACGCTTATTGCGTTTTTTTTTACCAAAAAATGTGTAGTAGAATACATTTTGACCTAAACTGAGGAAAACATTTTTTATATATATATATATATATATATTTTTGGGGGATATTTATTATAGCAAAAAGTCAAAAATATTGCTTTTTTTTAAAAAATTGTCGCTCTTTTTGTTTATAGCACAAACATTTCAAACCGCAGAGGTGATCAAATACCACCAAAAGAAAGCTCTATTTGTGTGAAAAAAAGGACGTCAGTTTTGTTTGGGTGTTGAAGTGATTAAATCCCTATATTTATGTATCAATTTATGTATCAATATATCAATGTGGTTTTTGGATAAAGTCATTGTAATGCTTATTTCTTTTAAATTAAAATAATTATCATGTTCTACTTACCTGCTCTGTTCAACACCATTGCACAGAGCAGGTAATTATACCATGTTTTTTTTCTAGGGTCCCCTGCAGGCTCCTCTTCGCTCCTTTTCTCAGTTAGGGTTGCCACCTGTCCACCCGAAACCCGGACACACAGGGCCTGACAGGAGGGTGAGGGGGCACTATGCGCGCCACATTCCGATTCTCTTTAGAGCGCCCAAAGGTGTCCCAGGTCTGTTACAATCCTATAGTGTACCACCGCTAAAGTAGTTGGATTTGGCTTGAAGAAAAAGTGGCAACCCTAACACCACTACAGGAAGCTACTTCCTATAGGGGCGTGCCCGTTGGCTTGCTCCCAAGCTAGGCTGTGTGCATCTATTGACACACAGCGTAGCTCAGCCCCACATCCCTGCTCTATGCTTACAGGATTTGATTGACAGCAATAGGTGCTAAAGGGTCCTGCTGTTGCCTCTGTGAGCAGAGAGAGGAGAGAGCTACTGCAGCGCTGGATCAAGACAGGACTCAGGTAAGTATACAGGGGGGAGTAAGGGGGTAATACAAATACAGGGACATTTTTTTACCTTTATGTAGGAAATGCATGAAGGTAAAAAATGTCCAGCCTTTTGTCAGGAACCATAAACCAGATGGAGACAGAAAGTGCAGCTAAAATCCCCCATTTAATGAAATGGCAAAAATAACACAGTTCAGGAACGTAGTCATAAACAGAAGCCAGGGTTTTAATGCCAGAGTGGGTAATCAAATGAGCCAAGGTCAGGAAACCAATAGTCAGGAGCAAAAATCAGGAACAAGAACTGAAGGGAAGTCAGATGTCCCAATTCATACACAGGAGCACAGGAAAGAAGCACTTAAAGATCATAGACCACACAAGGGCAAGGAAGAAATAAGCTAAATTGTTTAAATAACAAAAAGGGGCTGGCTGTAGACTGGACTAAGGAGGCAGGTTAATTGTAACCAGGTGTGTCGCTGTGGTAACAATGAGTGGCTGGTAATCAACCGACAGCTGAGCAGCTTCTGAGCACTGAAAGAAAAAAGCTGCTTGTTGATTAGCAGAAGTCCAGCCCTGACACCTTTCGAACCACTTTAATGTGCATTTCCACTATTGTAGCCAAACTAGGATAACACCTATATCCGTCTCAGTCACATAGCATAACTTAAAAAAACTGCTGCTCACCATTTCAGATGCTCTTTTCTGATAACTCTATCACTGAAGAATCCTACCTCATAATCTTTGTTTAAAAGAGGGGTTGGGGGACCCTAACCCATAACCTTAACCCTAACCCTAGACTAACCCTAACCCAGCCCCTAACATTTTCTGTAATTAACCCTGTCTTTACTGTACTGGCAGTGCTTCATTCTCTTTGTTTATAAGGGGGCTGGTGAATCTTAACACCAAACCCTTAACCATAACACTAACCCCTAATCTTAACCCTAAACCCAACCCTAATCCCTAACCCTAACCTATCCTAACTTTAACCCAGCCCCTAACATTTGTCATAATTAACTTGTTCTGTGCTGGGCTGCCTTTAGTTATACCTTTAAGTTTTAGAAGCTTGCCTTCTTCATTGTGTTAATGTGAAGTAAATAAGCCTGTCTAAAGGGGACCGACTCTGCCCCAACGCATTCAGAAATGCTTGAGGTCTGACATAACATCTTCTAAAATTTACACCTAAAACTTATAAAGAAATATTAAAAATAAAAATAAAATTTAAATATTTATGCTCAGTGAATGGGAACACATACTATACTAAACATAACCTCTCAAGTATGATATATTTGTATGTATTTGCTCTTGCTTTATATGTTTAAGTGCATTTATTTATATCTATATGTTTACTCATCATAGAGATATTCATACATACTTTGAAAATACACTCCTGAAGAAGCGGTCACACCGCGAAACATGTAAAGGCGGAACAGTTAAGGGACCAACATCCAATCCCCTTCAACACAGATGGGTTCACGTCGGTGTATAAAGTTCCTATTTTCAGAGATTCAAAATTATGTACTTTTGTATTCTTGATCTAGAGGTCTAATTTTTTTATTTTTTGTGCTGTTTTCTTAATAAATCTTATATTTTTGTACACATTGTTTATGTGAGTCTTTGTCGTACCATGAAAGTCCAAACTTGCCTCAAAATCTACTTTTTCTGATCTAGACATAAAGGAATGTTTTGTCAAGTTTGAAATAGAAATGCTCTTTAATCCAGGATCCACTGTTGGGCTCAAACATTCGGAATAACAGAAAATTCACATAGGGTTTCAAAGTAGGTTGGTATTTGGTATTTGCATTTGATACTTACTGTAGTTTAAAAAAGAATTTGCCTTTTAACCACTTAAGCCCCGGACCAAAATGCAGCTAAAGGACCAGGCCCCTTTTTGCAAATCGGCACTGCGTCGCTTTAACTGACAATTGCGCGGTCGTGCGAAGTGGCTCCAAAACAAAATTGGCATCCTTTTTTTCCCACAAATAGAGCTTTCTTTTGGTGGTATTTGATCACCTCTGCGGTTTTTATTTTTTGCGCTATAAACAAAAATAGAGCGACAATTTTGAAAAAAATTCAATATTTTTTACTTTTTGCTATAAGAAATATCCCCCAAAATATATATATATATAAAAAAAAAATGTTTTCCTTAGTTTAGGCCGATACGTATTCTTCTACCTATTTTTGGTAAAAAAAATTGCAATAAGCGTTTATCGGTTGGTTTGCGCAAAATTTATAGCGTTTACAAAATAGGGGATAGTTTTATTGCATTTTTATAAAAAAAAAATTTTTTACTACTAATGGCGGCGATCAGCATTTTTTTCGTGACTGCGACATTATTGCGGACACTTCGGGCAATTTTGACACATTTTTGGGACCATTGTAATTTTCACAGCAAAAAATGCATTTAAAATGCATTGTTTACTGTGGAAATGACATTTGCAGTTTGGGAGTTAACCACAGGGGGCGCTGATGGGGTTATGTGTGACCTGAAGTGTGTTTACAACTGTAGGGGGGTGTGGCTGTAGGTGTGACATCATCGATTGTGTCCCCCTATAAGAGGGATCACACGATCGATGACGCCGCCACAGTGAAGAACGGGGAAGCTGTGTTTACATACAGCTTTCCCCGTTCTTCAGCTCCGGGGACCGATCGCGGGACTCTAGCGGCAATCGGGTCCGCGGGTCCCGCGGTCACGGAGCTTCAGACCGGGTCGCGGGAGCGCACTGCGGGCGTGCGCCCGCGACCCCACGGCTGGGCTTAAAGAGCAACGTACATATACGTTGATGTGCCCAGCCGTGCCATTCTGCCGACGTACATCGTCGTGCAGCGGTCCTTAAGTGGTTAAAAACGTATGATAATGTGGCTATATGACATCATTGACAATGGACATTTATTGTGCTTTATTTCAGCTAGCTACCTCACATTGTGCTTGGGAGTAATATATTTTCAGCACAAGGATTTTCATGAATCCACATGGGTATCCTAAGACACGGCATTGGAAAAAAACAAACGGATTGACTTTTTAAATTTATAGGAGATTAGATCATACAGAGGAGCTAGTGTAGACTCTGATATCATGAATAGGAGGACACATTTCCAATGTAATGAAAATTATGGAGAGAAGATAGAAAAAAATGATGCGTCTGTTCTGCAAAAACAAGAAACAGCAAAGCAATATGCCAACAGATTTCATGTGCTTCTACTTCATGTTGAAGATGCGTTAGTTCATTCAGAAAGGTCAAACGTAAAGAAACAATTTGCAAGATAACAGGGTAAAAGTTTAGGTTTTGGCTTAACATGGACCAGAACCCAAAAATAGAGTTTTGCTATTTTTATAGGGAACATCTGAAAATATCAGTTATGTCGAATTTATTAATTCATTATTAAGAATGTTTGTTTAAATTTGGCACCATTAGTGGGCTGCAGCAACAGCCCGATTTTTGTGCGCCCATCAAATTTGAGTAATTGGGCATGTTGTTAATTAAAAAAAAAAACTGACGATTTACTAATCAACAATGGGAGAATTGTACCAGAAATGTAATCGAAAAAGAAAAGTACATGTGCAAGTGCAAAAGTGCATGTTCCCCAATATCTCAAAAAGTATATTGGGGAACGGGAGAAAGTGCAGAGAAGGGCAACAAAATGGAGCTCGGCTATGAGGAAATATTAGAGGAACTGAATTCTCTCTTGAGAAGAGGAGAATAAGGGGGGATATGATCAACATGTACAAATATATAAGGGCTCCATATAGTGAACTTGGAGTTGAGCTATTCACTTTACGGTCAACGCAAAGGACAAGCACTCTTTACGTTTAGAGGAAACAAGATTACACCTCCAAATACGGAAAGGTTTCTTCACAGTAAGAGCTGTGAAAATGTGGAATAGACTCCCTCCAGAGGTGGTTCTGGCCAGCTCAGTAGATTGCTTTAAGAAATGCCTGGATTCTTCCCTAAATGTACATAATATAACTGGGTACTGACATTTATAGGTAAAGTAGATCCAAGGAATATCCAATTGCCTCTTGGGGGATTAGTAGCAAATTGGATCGTGCTCTGCTGTGGTTTTTCACCTTCCTCTGGATCAACTGTGGGTATATATTTGGGTATATGGGATTGTATGATAATATTATTATTTAATTTTTTTATGGTTGAACTGGGTGGACTTGTGTCTTTTTTTAACCTGACTAACTATGTAACTATGTAACTACTGTATAAAATAGGGTATTGATTTATGGCATTTTTATTATTTATTTGTTTACTAGTAATGGTGGTGATCTGCGATTTTTATTGATTTTTATTGTGGTGGACAGATCGGACACTTTTGACACTTTTTTGAAACCATTGACATTTATACAGCGATCAGTGCTGTAAATAGCCAATGATTACTGTATAAATGCCACTGGCAGGGAAGGGGTTACCACTAGGGGGCGATCAAGGGGTTAAATGTGTTCCCTAAGGCCCCGTACAGACGACCAAACATGTCTGCTGAAACTGGTCTGCGGGCCAGTTTCAGCAGACATGTTCGGTCGTGTGTAGGCCCGAGCGTGCAGGATTCCAGCAAACATTTGCCCGCCGGGCCTTTTCCCAGGGGACAAATATTCCTGGACTTGTTTAAAAACAGTCCGCTGGAATCCTGTCCACTCGGACATGTTCGGTCGTCTGTACAGACCTACCGTACATGTCAGAGCGCCCGCCATCCCTCGCATGCGTCGAATGACTTCGACGCATGCGTGGAAGCATTTAACTGGCAGGCCCGCCCACGTCGCCGCATCATTGTCACGGCGACACCGCGTCATCGACGCAGCAACACCGCGGACACGCCCCGCGTATTGTTTACGCGCGGCTTTCTGTACGATGGTTAGTACAGCCATCGTACAGAAAGCCCCGGGCAGACATGTACGGTGAAAACGGTCCGGCGGACCGGTTTCATCGTACATGTTTGCTGGTGTGTACACGGCCTAAGTATGAGTTCTAACCAACCGGTGTTCCTATATACTAGGAACACACAATTTGTCTCCTCTCCCCTGCCAGAACGTGGATTTGTGCGTTTACACACACAGATCTACGTTCCTGCTCTGTCACGAGCGATCGCGGGTGCCCGACGGACATCGCGGGCACGTGCATCGTGCACGGGCCCCCTGTGCCCCTTAAAGTGGCCGCTGTACAGCTACGGTGATTTGGGAGCCATTCTTCCGCCGTTTGACGGTGGGCGGTCGGCTAGTGGTTAAGAGTCTGCTTCAACACTTGGATCGGCAGCCCAGGTAGATCTTCTCTTTTTTCCCCCCTTATGACTGAAATCAAATCGAAAAAGAAAGAGGGACTTCTTAGAAAACGACAATGAAACGCGCTTGTTTGTCGACTTTGGAGCCTCGCTTCAATCTGATTTGCTCTCGAAAGCAGGGACATCCTTCACATTAAATTTAAAATGTATATGTAAAAATAAATAAGTTCTTCACCACACAAATTTTTTAATCTTTTCAGGTGTGCCATGAAAATCTTTAGATCTTTTTGGTGCTCCGCAAGACAAAAAAAGTTTGAGAACCACTGGCCTAAGTAGAACCCCTAAAATCGAATTTTTGTCTTGAATTACTCTTTAAATAAAGCAGTGCCCTTCCTGTGCCTTAATCAAACAATCCTTGGTAGTCACCACACTGGAACCTCAATACTGCATCAGATACAGTATTTGGGTGAAATTTATTATTGGCTTCAAGGCCATTTATGACAACATAAACTTGACTTTGCTGATGAGAGATCTAGTGTCCTCTACTATGTAAGGCTTAAAAATACAGGGCCAGATTCAGGTACATCAGCGCATCTTTGAGCCGGCGTAGCGCATCTCATATGCGCTACGCTGACGTAACATTGAAAGGCAAGCTGAGTATTCACAAAGCACTTGCTCCCATATTTACGCCAGCGTAACGTAAATAGGCCGGCGTAAGCCCGCCTAATTCAAAGTAGGCAGGTAGTGGGCATGTTGTATTAAAATGAGTCGTGACCCCATGTAAATGCATGGCCGCACGAACGGCGCATGCGCACGCATGCTCAGAATCACATCGCATATACTCCCTAAGATACGTCGGCTCAATGCTTTCGACGTGACCGTAACCTACGCCCAGCCCCATTCACGTACGAATTACGCAAACAACGTAAGATCCAACGGCAGTTCCGACGTCCATACCCTACACGACTTAGACCAGCTATTTGGTGGTTTATCTTTACGCCGGACGTACGCCTTACGTAAACGGCGTAGCTTACTGCGACGGGCGCAAGTACGTTCGTGAATCGGCGTATCTAGCTAATTTACATATTTGACGCGTAAATCAACGGAAGCGCCACTTTCGGCCAGCGTAAATATGCACCCAAGATATGACGGCGTAGGAGACTTACGACGGTCGTATCTTGCCACAATTCAGGCGTATCTGATTTAGAGAATAAGCGCATAGATACGACAGCGCACATTTGGACTTACGACGGCGTATCAACAGATACGTCGGCGTAAGTCTCTGTAAATCTGGCCCACAGTCTTCTTCTAATAAAAAAGGAAAAAAGCTTTGATTTGTGATAAACTGAGATACGTGAACTATTGAAAAGTTCTATCAGATGTGGTTTGGACAAACTTCACATAAGATGTAGAGCAGCAAAAAAAATACAAAATTGGGCAAAATGTTTTGGGAAGCTCCTTTGGAGCAGCCATTGATCCTTTTCTCCCAAAAGCTTCTTAGAAATTAAAACTGCTAAAGATAACACTGAAATTTGGATTTGGGTTGAGACATCTAAATTCATGAAATCTGGTCAGATATGATCTAAATTTCAAGATCAACTCCAGTCATAATTAAAGAGACAACAGTTTCTATAAACAATAGGAAATAGTCTAAATTGCCAGATTTACTCACTCTTGGGAAATAAAACTTCAGTTATTTGAATGCTTTTGTTAAGAACATAATAGAACTAATGGAAATGAAAATCGAATGACTTTGGCCAGTAGGTGCTATCATCAATCTTATAAACTAATGACATTCAAAATGTTATCTAGAAAATCCAAAAAATCATCCCGATGACATCCAGATAAGGGCAAAACTTGCATATAGATATAAAATCTGATCACTCTTAAACAAGAAATCCAGTCTTAAAGTCTGTTAAGCTAAAATCATCCAACATATTTGTGCAATTTTTAAGAAGAATGGCCAACAATGAAATGTATCAGTTGTTTGGAGACTTTGATTTTGTTAAACTCAAAAGCTTGTAAAATTGATAAAGTTAAGCGGGCTATTGAGGGTAGGACAAGTCATCCTGCAGTGGGGGTCTTGAATCAAAATTTACAGAGGCCCAGTCAGTAAACGTTTCTTTCAGCAGAGGTACGAAACTCATGTTTGCGCTAAAATACATCACAGTCCCCTTTATATCACAGCCCTACTGTACCTTATTGTCTTTAGCCCCCATTTACATCACAATCTCCCTTAACATCACAGTTCCCACCCATTACATCAGTGTCTATAGTCCCTCTTTACATAACAGGCCCACCTTTAAAGCAGTACCATAGTGTGCCCCTTACATCACACTGCTCCTCCACATCAAAGTGCTCCTTTCAATGTAAGCCTTCCCTGCACTGTTCTACCATCAGCAAGGTAGAGGCACTTAAATGCGTGAGCTCTCCAGAGTTTCCCGCCTGGCTGCCGCTGTCATTCCCACAGCAGGTGGGAGCTGCTGCAGATCTGGATGGAGGGTGGGGGCTGCAAAATCCACTTGTTAATCTGAAAAGGCTCCCGCTATTCCTCCTGATCTGCAAATCTCGCCCCCGCCTGCTGTGAGGCTGACAGGAGACTCAGGAGAGCTCACACAGCTGATAAGTGGTGGCCACGGTCTGGACAAGACTATGACTCGGTCGATGTCCAGACCGTGGTCTGCCATTTCGTGATTCCTGTCCCACAGGATGAAAATGCACCCTTTATGACTGTTTTATTTATCACCACCAAGAGGAGGACTCCTAAAAGGATGAGCTGAACTGCAATTGGGGAAATTAATTTAGGAGGTCATGGCAAGAACAGGATGTAGAATGGAAAGCAATCACCGGCAACCAAGAGGAGTGGCAGATGGAGGCTGAAGCTTCACTGTGCTTTAAAGAGAACAGGGTAGACCATGTGTAATATGCACAATACTATTCACATGGTATCATACATCACATTCTGTTGTTCAAAGCATATTTTTGTTGCTGTCATAGTTTGACATTGACCCACTTTATGCTTTTATTAAACAGCACAAAGCATGTTCCTCTTCAGGTGCTCATCTTCCCAAACTAGTTTCTTGGTATGGGACTGTAGTTAAACTTGTTATTGGTCAGTTGTTGTTGGTACATGCCATGTAAACCTTAGTCTGAGAAACCCCTAACTGTACCTCTAATCTATAACCCCCAAACTAACCCCCATACACCAACTAAAACCACAACTCATCATTATCCCCAATGCTGCGTACACACGGTCGGAATTTCCGACAAGAAAAGTTTGATGTGAGTTTTTCATCGGAAATTCCAACCGTGTGTAGGCTCCATCAAACTTTTCCTGTTGGAATTTCCGAGAAGAAAAATTTGAGAGCTGGTTCTCAAAATTTCCTACCAAAAAAATCGTCTGTAGCAATTCCAACTCACAAAATTCCTACGCATGCTCGGAAACAATTTGACGCATGCTCGAAAGCATTGAACTTCATTTTCACAGCTCGTTTAGATCAGACAACAGTTTGGCAGTACAAAAGCTGAAGCATAATTGGTTGAAATTTCTGATGTACCCTACCCTTCAGAATTAGAAATAGACTTGGGAAACTTAGCATTAATAAATCACCGGGACCAGATGGCTTGCACCCCGAGGGTACTTAAGGAACTCAGCCAAGTATTTGTCAGACCATTGTTCCTAATTTTTACTGATAGTCTACTGACTGGAATGGTACCAGCTGATTGGAGAAAAGCCAATATAGCACCAATATTTAACAAAGTGTCAAAATACATCCCTGGGAATTACATACCAGTTAGCCTAACAGCAATAGGATGCAAGCTCTTGGAGGGGGTGATAAGGGACTATATACAAGATTTTAGTGATGAAAACTGTATTATTAGCTGCAATCAGCATGGAATAATGAAGAATCGTTATTGCCAAACCTATATATTAACCTTCTATGAGGTGGTGAGCTGCCATCTATATAAAGGAAGGCCGGTAGACGTGGTGTATCAGGATTATGCAAAAGCATTTGACACAGTTTCCCATAAATGTTTACTGTACAAAGTAAGGTCTGTTGGCATGGACCATACGGTGAGTACATGGATTGAAATCTGGCTACAAGGGCAAGTTCAGAGGGTGGTGATAAATGGGGAGTACTCGGAATGGTCAGGGGTGGGGTGTGGAGTCCCCCAGGGTTATGTCCTGGGACCAATCCTGTTTAATTTGTTCATAAACAACCTGGAGGATGGGTTAAACAGTTAAATCTCTATTTTTGCAATAACTTCTCCGCAGGATGTGGAAACCTTGCAAGAAGATCTGAACAAATTAATGGTGTGGGCAACTACATGGCAAATGTGGTTTAATGTAGAAAAATGTTAAATAATGCATTTGGGTGGCAAAAATATGAATGCAATCTACTCACTAGGGGGAGAACCTCTGGAGGAATCTAAGATGGAAAAGGACCTGGGGATCCTAGTAGATGATAAGCTCAGAAATGGCATGCAATGTCAAGCTGCTGTTAACAAAGCAAACAGAATATTGGCATGCATTAAAAAGGGGATCAACTCCAGAGATAAAACAATAGTTCTACCCCTCTACAAGACTCTGGTTTGGCTGCACCTAGAGTATGCTGTCCAGTTCTGGGCACCAGTCCTCAGGAAGGATGTGCTGGAAATGGAGTGAGTACAAAGAAGGGCAACAAAGCTAATAAAGGGCCTGGAGGATATTAGTTATGAGGAAAGGTTGCGAGCACTGAACTTATTCTCTCTGCAGAAGAGACACTTGAGAGAGGATATGATTTCAATCTACAAATACCGTACTGGTGACTCCACAATAGGGATAAAACTTTTTCGCCAAAGGGACTTTAATTAGACACGTGGACACATTTTTTTAAATTAGTAGAAAAGAGGTTTAACCTTAAACTACATAGACTACTGTAAGATCAGCAAGGATGTGGAATTCCCTTCCACAGGTGGTGGTATCAGCGGGGAGCATTGATAGTTTAAAAAAAATATTAAATAAGCACCTGAATAACCACAACATACAGGGATATACAATGTAATACTGACATATAATCACACACATAGGTTGGAATTGATGGACTTGTGTCTTTTTTCAACCTCACCTACTATGTAACTATGTAACTATGTATTGTTGGATGCCATTGGATATTGAGGCTGGAGCATTTTGTGGGATTCTTGATTGCATCCCTTGTGTAAGAATGGGGCTTTCTTTGGTCATGTGTTGGTCCTCCATGCTCCCTCTCTTGGATATGATGGTCCATACCATGTAACATGATGCCACAGGTCTCAGTACGTTTACTGTATATGTATACAGGGCATAAACTTTGAAGTCTCTAACCAATCAGAAATATTTTGGGGAGAATCATTTCATCATCTGTTCCCATGTTTCTCCTCCATGGTTCTTGTGGATCTCACTATGGGTTCCTTGAGCAATAAGCAAGTTCTGACTCTCAGATAAGTAACCACTTCAACCAATTATCTTTTTTATGATGTATCTCTGTATGGAGGGCATTCCTCCTAATAATCCCCCCCCACTTTCTTTTTATTTATACCTTTGTCTTTTTCTGTGTTTGGACACGTTTTTGCACGTGTGACTGATAGGGTCCTTGGGTCTGCCATGAAAGTCTTGGGAGGGGGAGGACATGGCATTCTGGCTTAGTTCACCCTCTCTCATGGGGTCTCCCTTCGGGGGAGCCCCACCTAGTACTTGGGCCGGTCTGTTTCGGTAGACCCTCCAGAGACCAGATGGACCAAGAGTAAAGTACCCCAGTCCCCATCTGGAGCCTAAAGCCCTGGTGGATCAGGGCAAGGCCCTCTGATTTTAGAGGGCTTGTGTACACCCGCCTGCACATTTTTGTGTCACCTCTTTATGTGTGTGCACATTTTTTTGGCACCAGGTGAAGTTTTTGAGTGTGTTTCACTCTAATAACCACAAAATTAAAGAGCATTCTTCCAAGTGATGATCATGCTAATGTATTGGGAGCTGTAGATAAAGTATTATTATTATTATCATACAGGATTTTTACATCGCCAACAGTTTGCTCACCATTTTACAATATACAAGGGAGACAATACAGTTATAATACAATAAAATACAAGAGGATTAAGAGGGCCCTGCTCAAAAGAGCTTACAATCTAATCGGGTGGGGCAGGTGGTACAAAAGGTTGTAACTGTGGGGAATGAGCTGATGGAAGTGGTAGAAAATTAGTTGGAGACGTGATAGGCTTCCCTGAAGAGATGAGTTTTCAGGAATCGCCTGAAGGTAGCAAGAGTAGGGGATAGCTGGACAGGTTGAGGAAGTGAGTTCCAGAGGATGGGAGAGGCTCTGGAGAAATCCGGTAGATAAGCATGGGAGGAGGAGACGAGAGGGCTTGAGAGTAGGAGGTCATGAGAAGAGCGGAGAGGACAGTTTGGGATATGTTTGGAGACAAGATTGGTGATGTAGCTCGGGGCAGAGCTGCGGATGGCTTTGTATGTTGTGGTTTGTATTTTGAATTTAATTCGCTGGGCGAGCCAGAGTAGGGATTGGAGGAGAGAGTTGGCGGACACTGAGCAGTTAGTAAGGTGGATAAGTCTGGTAGCAGCATTTATGATAGACTGAAGAGGGGATAGCCTATGGAGACACAGGCCAATGAGAAGGGAGTTGCAATAGTCAAGGCGAGAGATAACAAGGGAGTGAATGAGGAGCTTGGTGGTTCCATTTGTTAAAAAGGGGTGAATTTTAGAGATCTTACGGAGGTGAATTCTAAGTGAGTGAGTGAGTGAGAAACTTGTAAAGCGCAACACATGCGAACTGAATCGCCTCTGGGCGCTGTTTCCATTTCTTGGGTAAGGAACCCCTTGACCTCAGAAGTGATGGGTTTTAATCTTTCTCCTGAAGGCCAAGTGGTCCGACTCCAGACGGATGGTGTTTGGTAGCGCATTCCACAGTCGAGGTCCCTGGACTGCAAATCTTCGATCTCCTTTTGACTTGTATCTGGTTTTGGGTATTTGTAGTAAGTTTTGATTGGTTGATCGCAGAATGCGATTGGGGTTATGGGCTTTTATTTTTTTGCATAGATATTGGGGGGCGTTTCCTTGAATACACTTATGGGTTAGGCAGAGTGCCTTGAAAGTGATTCTGTCTTTTACTGGCAACCAATGAAGGGATCTCAACGAAGGTGAGATTGACTCCCATGTTTTTTTGCCAGTCACTAACCGAGCTGCCGTATTTTGGACGACTTGTACAAATTCTACAAACTACAAAATTATTAGCTGGGGTTCCCTGACATCAAAAAGTTTTTCAAGGGTTCTTCCACAACAACAAGGTTGAGAAAGGCTGATCTAGTCTCTGCAATCAAAGATATAATTTTTTTTATACCTGTAGCTCTGTTACTTACAAATGTCTCACTTTGTACTTTAAGGCCTCGTACACACGACCGAGGAACTCGTCGTAAATGAAACATTGTTTTCCTCGACGAGTTCCTTGTTAGGCTTGTCGAGAATCTTGACAAGCTTTCTTTGCATACACACTGTCAAGACAAAATCTCGTCGTTCTCAAACGTGGTGACGTACAACACGTACGACGGCACTATAAAGGGGAAGTTTGATTCCACTGGCGCCACCCTTGGGGCTGCTTTTGCTAATCTCATGTTACTGCGTGTTAAGAGTTTGGTGAGAGACGATTCGCGCTTTTCAGTCTGTTACAGCGTGACGAATGTGCTATCTCCATTACAAACCCTACTTTTACCAAAGGCATGCTCCCATCTCATACTTTATTCTGAGCATGCACGGGTTTCTAAGCATACACACGAACGTGTTTCTCGTCGTAAACCAGCCCGACGATAAACACGACGAGGAAATTGAGACTCCCGACGAGGAAAAAGAGAACTTGTTCACTTTTTTTCTCGTCGAGTTCCATGACAGTTTTCTCGACGAAAAACATACACACAACCATTTTCCTCAGCAAAAAAGCTCTGCCACCAATTTTCTTGATGGATTCTGTCGAGGAAAACGGTCGTGTGTACGAGGCCTAAAAGTCTTAAAAAAATAAATACTTTTTAAAGTCTATTATTCTAGGACAATAACCCAATAACCCAATATGTTTTTTTGTTTTTTCTTTCTGAACCAAATCACCTAATTTCTGGGAATGGCACAATAGTTAATAGGAGCTGATTTAAAAGCATGGAGATGAGGCAGAGCTCAGTTACCATGAGATAAGTAGGGCACTCCACTGGAAATAATGTCTGGGAAAGCACTGGGTTCAATATGACACCAACCCACAAATCATTAATTCCCCCCAGACTTGGGAACATTAGTGTAATGCAGAAAATGCACAAGGGGTCAGTCACAGCAAAATGCTGCTAATATAGAAACGTAATAAAGTCTAATTCAAGAAAAGAGCCCGAGGAAGATGAACCATGCATAGAAGCAAGAGGAGATACATGTGTATCGAACATGTGTAACCTTCACACACGCCTCTTATAAATCACTGGGTTGAAATGGACAAGCCATTAATCACTGCTCTCAAATACAGACTTTGATTTATGACTTCTCATGTCAATCATTGTGCAATATTGTGCTCCCTCATCTGTGTGAGAAATATAGCAAATAATTATACAAACTCAAGTTAAGCATGTTTACTATCCCAAGGTTGCATCTGACCTTCTTTGTTTGAATAAAAATAAATAAAAAATAAATGTTTAGACCAGAAAACTTTCATGTCTTAATGTTCGTGTTATTTAAAAGAAAAGGAACATTTGTTAGATTTTCAAATGTAATCTATAAAGAAAGTCTTTTATTTTTTTTTTATTTTTTTTTTTTAGACAAACACTAAAACAGCATGCATGACAACAATATAGATATTTCTGTCTTGTTCAGGTCTTTGTCTTTCAAGCTTGTAACTCTCAAATGTGCTAAAAATGTTAATACAATAAAATAAAATAATAAAATAAAATAATGAATAATAATAAACCCTTGTGAGAATATGTAAATCAAAAACAACAACAATTTAATGTTATATTGTGAATCGCTAACACGCTCCACACTCTCATATGCATGAGCCGCAGTAGAAAGTGATGCCGCGTACACATGACTGTTTTTTCATGACGAGAAAAATGCAATTTTTTAAATTGGTCGTTAAAAACGGTCATGTGTAGGCTCCAGAGCATTTTTCTTGACGAGAAAAATGGGCATTAAAAATTTAGAACCTGCTCTATTTTTTCTCGTTGTTTTTCACGTCGTCATTTTTCTTGTCGTGAAAAACCGTCCTGTGTAGGCTTTAAGGACGGGGAAAAAACGTGCAGTGCGCAGAAGCAAGTTATGAGAAGGGAAATTTGCATAATCAGCCCAAAGGGTGGCGCCATTCGAATGGAACTTCCCCTTTATAGTGCCGTCATACGTGTTGTACGTCACCGCGCTTTGCTCAAGCATTTTTTATCACGATCGTGTGTATGCAAGGCAGGCTTTGTTTTTTTCCATGACATGAGAAACGGTCGTGTATACGCGGCATAAACCATAAATTGTGCAGAGCTTCTCTAAAATAACAAGAACTCAAAAATTATATATATATATATATATATATATATATATATATATATATATTAAATCAAAGTGCCATTACATAACATAAATGTGGAAAACAAAGTCCATGCAAACATAGTCCATATGTGTAATTATGGAAAGTTGTATGTTTCTTTATGTGATTCCTTGAAGGTCCATCAACTTTATTTTTTGGAACTAGACATGTGCATTATTTTTCGAACAAACGCATTTTCGTTCGAATTTCGGGGATTTTCATGTTCATTTTAACAAGCGATAACGAACGTGCAGAATCTGAAATCCGAAAGATCCAACATAAAAAATGCTTTATTTTCGTTTTGTTGCGACAACAGTTCGATATAGATAGGAGATTCGACATGACGGTGACAATGAGGATCTGTGTCTATTGAACCTGCGGTTAAATGTGCCTAACCTAATGCCCCGTACACACAATCGGAATGTCCGATGGAAAAAGTCAATGTTTTTCATCGGAAATTACGATTAATTCTATCAGAGTTTAGATATAGAACATGTTCAATTTTTTTCCAATAGAATTCCGTCGGAATTCTGATGTGATTTGGCCGGGCAAAAGTCTGATCATGTGTAAGTAACATAACTCTATTAGTCCAAGATTATTCAACATAGAAAGATCCCCATATGTTTTTGACAAGAAAAAAGGGGGAATCTATACCAAAACACGTAATGGTCCTACAGTTGGATAGATGTCTTAATTTATTTCTCAGCCGGTTTATGGAAAGTCCTACAGCAGGGGTGCCCAACCTTTTGAAGAGCAAGGGCCACTTAAGCAACTTGATAACCAATCGTGGGCCACAATGAGCGGAGCGGCGGGTGACAGGCCATGGCTACTCTATAGGCCCTCCGACCTGGCCAGATGGAAGGGGACAAATGTTTTTCGGATTGGAGGTAGGCAGGCGTAAAACGGACATCTGTCGCTCTGTAGAGGTGAATTGAGAGTCCCATTTGGTTGGGCTGATCATGTGAAAAGGGCCTAAGACTGCTTTCATACCGATGTGCTGCGGTTTACCCAGCTGTGTCTATCCCGCGGGTTAGCTGAACTTTGCCATAGACTCCGCTTGTGGCAAAAGCCGGCACTGTAGAGGAAGCATCGATTTATGAGGCCGCTTTCTTCCTCTACCACCAGTTTCAAATCACAACACTGATGCTGTGGTATGGCGGGTCGGCAACCTCCGATCTTT
This sequence comes from Rana temporaria, assembly GCF_905171775.1. Lineage (NCBI taxonomy): Eukaryota > Metazoa > Chordata > Amphibia > Anura > Ranidae > Rana > Rana temporaria. Next base: position 23,062,613 of record NC_053491.1, on the reverse strand, counting down.
GCATGCCAACCCGCCATTCCAGAGCAGGAGGTCGCGGGCCACATCAGAGGGCTCCGCGTGCCACATGTGGCCCCCGGGCCACTGGTTGGACACCCCTGCCCTACAAGTATAGAGTTGAATTGTATAGGTCTTACCCAAAGGGGTGATTACTTGAGTGGCGATGGCTTTCGACTTTGTAGTCATCCAATGCTGGTAAGGTCCAACACTTTGCCAATATAAAATAAATACCTGAGGCATTTCTGTTTCAGACAACCAGCTGGTAAGAGGAGAAATCTCTGATCAGTGACAGCGAGACATTTGCACCATATGGCCTTCACCCCACCGCTTGAAGGTGCTATGTCCTCCAAGATTACAGCACACATTAGCCACTCTCCTTTCTGTACTGATACAGAAGAGGCCTAACACTTTGGAGCAGAGAACAATCTGTAGATTGTAGTGCTGCTCAAATATGGCTCCAGTCCATCTACATCTTTCTCCAGGGCCGGCACAAGGGGTGGGCAGAAGGAGCGGCTGCACTGGACGCAGCATGTATTGTAGTGATGGGGGGTCCGCAAGTTCCTTCTGCTTGAAGGCTGAAAGGAATAGTGACAGCGGCATCACTTACTTCTGTCAGGCCAGTGCTGAAAGCAGCAAGGTCATGAAGGGGGTAAATCTTTTGGTGCTTAAGTGGTTAAAAAAGATGCTCTTGAGTTTACAACGACTGCCTCCTCAAGCAGGAAAGTAACCAGTTGCTATAGTCTAGAAAGTAGCATGTAGCTCCCCAGTGCCACCCTAGTATGCAGTGTGGGTAACTTTGGTCACACAGAGCCCCATACTCACTATAGAGGCACTTAAACAGAGCTTTGCATTAGTTACACTATATATTTAAAGTGGCTCCATGTTGTCTGCTATTAGACTAGTACACCGGCGAAAAAATGTGTTTGTTTTCGTTTCATTTGTTTTTTAGTTTTTTTCGGGTCATTATCGCAATTCGTAAATTAGAAAATTAGAAAAACCAAAAATTCAAAAATCTGAAAAAATAACTAACTAAAAATAACTTGACTATTACTAACTATTAAATTATAGGTATTGTCATTTCCTTTCAAATTTGGCTGTTAGTGAACGTTATGAATACAAATTTATCCGAAGTTACGAATTATCCAAAATAACGAATGGAAAAGAATGAATTAATAATAAATAATAATAATATTATTAAGAATAATAATAATAAGTTATTATTATCATTATTGTTATTTATTGTTATTAATACTAAAATAACGAATGCTGCATTTAACCACTTGGTTTCCAGCCCATAGTCAAAATACGTCCTGTGTTTAAAGATGGATATCTCAGTAACGGCAGCAGCTGCTGCCACAACTGAGGTATCCATCTTTAGTGCCGACGGTCCTGTACACGATAACGGCGGTCTCCGTGGCGGATTCGCCGCGAGATCGCCGTTATCGGTGGCGGGAGAGGGGCCCCCCCCTCCTGCCGCTGTCCCGCGCCCTCCGCCGCTTACCGGAGCCGTCGGTAGCGGCGGAGGAGATCGGGACCGTTCGGCAGCTGAGCGGGGTTATGAGTGAAGGAAAAATCTCCTTCGCCCGTCCCCATAGCTCTGCTGGGCGGAAGTGATGTCAAAACGTCAGCCCCGCCCAGCGTCTTAAAGCAACATTTTTTTTTTGTCATTTGAAAAAATGACATTTCCAATTTTTTTTTTATCTTGCATTTTAGTCTAAATATGAGATCTGAGGTCTTTTTGACCCCAGATCTCATATTTAAGAGGACCTGTCATGCTTTTTTCTATTACAAGGGATGTTTACATTCCTTATAATAGGAATAAAAGTGATCAAATTTTTTTTTTTCAGTGTAAAAAGTAATAAAATAAATAAAAATAAATAAGAAAACAAACAAAACATTTTTTTAAAGCGACCCGTCCCGACGAGCTCTTACGCGAGTAGCGCCCGCATATGAAAACGGTGTTCAAATCACACAAGTGAGGTATCGCCGCGATCGTTAGAGTGAGAGCAATAATTATAGCCCTAGACCTACTCTGTAGCTCAAAAAATGCAACCTGTAGAATTTTTTAAACGTCGCCTATCGAGATTTTTAAGGGTGAAAGTTTGACGCCATGCCACGAGTGGGCGCAATTTTTAAGCATGACATGTTGGGTATCATTTTACTCGGCGTAACATTATCTTTCACAATATATAAAAAAATTGGGAAAAATTTATTGTTGTCTTATTTTTTAATTCAAAAAAGTGTTTTTTTCCAAAAAAAGTGCGCTTGTAAGACCGCTGCGCAAATACGGTGTGACAAAAAGTATTGCAATGACTGTCATTTTATTCTCTAGGGTGTTATAAAAAAAATATATATATATAATGTTTGGGGGTTTTAAGTAATATTCTAGCAAAAAAAACTGTTTTAGTCTCGTAAACACTGAATCTGAAAGACAGGCTCAGTAACGAAGTGGTTACAAATTAATAATAATAATATTAAAAAGTTTTTATTATTATTATTATTATTATTATTATTATTGTTATTTATAATTACTAATTCTTTATGTTCCATTAGTTTAGATACAGCATTTGTTATTTCGGATAATTCGTGACATCTGATAAATTCGTATTCGTTACGTTTACTAACAGCCAAATTTGAAAGGAAATTCTAATATCTATAATTTATTAGTTAATAATAGTTAGTATTAGTCAGTTATTATTTCAGATTTTCCAATTTTTGGGTTTTTGGATTTTCGAATTTACAAATTTACGAATTTTCGAATATTTGAATTTAAAAATATTTGGAAAAATTTACTAAACAGGTTTTTTGTTAATTCGTCAAGCGTGTGTGGCGGCAACCAGGTGAAGAGTACAAAGACAAGTGTGTCTTGCCTACAGTCAGGCATGGTGGTGGGAGTGTCATGGTCTGGGGCAGCAGGAGTTCTGCCGGCACTGGGGAGCTACAGTTCATTGAGGGAACCATGAATGCCAACATGTACTGTGACATCCTGAAGCAGAGCATGATCCCCTCCCTTCAGAGACTGGGCCGCAGGGCAGTATTCCAACATGATAACAACTCCAAACACACCTCCAAGACCACCACTGCCTTGCTAAAGAAGTTGAGGGTAAAGGTGATGTTCTGGCCAAGCATGTCTCCAGACCTAAATCCTATTGAGCATCCATGGGACATCCTCAAATGTAAGGTGGTGGAAAGCAAGGTCTCTAACATCCACCAGCTCAGTGATGCCATCATGGAGGAGGGGAAGAGGACTCCAGTGGCAACCTGTGAAGCTCTGGTGAACTCCATGACCAAGAGAGTTAAGGCAGTGCTGGAAAATAATGGTGGCCACACAAAATATTGACACTTTGGACCCAATTTGGACATTTTCACTTAGGGGTGTACTCACTTTTGTTGCCAGCGGTTTAGATATTAATGGCCGTGTGTTGAGTTATTTTGAGGGGACAGCAAATTTACACCTTTATACAAGCTGTACACTCACTACTTTACATTGTAGCAAAGTGTCATTTCTTCAGTGTTGTCACATGAAAAGATAGAATAAAATCGTTTAAAAAATGTGAGGGGTGTACATACTTTTGTGAGATACTGTGTATGGAGGAATGAATAATTTACTAACTTCTCTTCCATTTTTCATCTCTATTATATAGGAAGGCAATCTTTTGTAGTTCACAGAAGGTAGCTGGCATAGTTGTACACCCCAAAGCTCAAACACATATGCCTGTGCATGTGTATACAGTGTCAGTAGGGCAGAGTTTGGTGTTAGTGGGGCAGTGGACAGTGTCAGTGGTTTTATTTTTTTATATTTTATTTTTTATTATTTTTTACAGTTAAATTTTTTTAAATTATTTTTTAATTTTTTTTTATTATTATCATTTATAATTTTTTTTAAGACTTTGGTGAAATATCATGGGTCTAAACAGGGGGGCATGCCTGGGCACCCCCTAATCACTTTTTATGCTGCAGATGCCCCCCCCCCATGATATGGTAGCTGGGAATACCAAATTTTGTGGAAAAATAAAAAAGATTACAGGAATTCAGGCAATATACATTTATATTTTTCTGTGCTTGCAGAAACTGTACTTAGCCCGAAAAAATAAAGAATAAAATGAATGTGGCCACCACGTGTAAGAACCGGTAAGCTGCAATATATTAAATTTTTGCTTTGGGCTTTGCTTTTTTTTTTTTAATAACAAACATGTTATACTTACCTCCACTGTGCAGCTCATTTTGCACAGAGTGTCCCCTAACCCTGTCTTCTGGGGTCCCTCGGCGGCTGTCTCAGCTCCTCCTCGCAAAAGCATTCTACCTTCATGCGAGCGAGCGAACATGGTGGAAAGCTTTTGCGAGCACGCTCCCGTGATACAGCGGCGGGCATAGCTGCCGACAGTATCACTCGGCCCCGCCCCCCGGCACGCCACGTCACCCGCTGTGATTGACAGCAGCGCCAGCCAATGGCTGCGCTGCTATCAATCCGTCCAGCCTAGCCAATGAACGGCCAGGCTGGGAACCGAAGAGGATCACGTGGACGCGCGCAGGACTTTCAAGGGGTCAGGTAAGTAAAACGGGGGTTCGGGGGGGGGGGGGGGGGCGTTGCCGTCGAAAGTTTTTTCACCTTAATGCAATGCATAGGCTGTATTAAGGTGAAAAAACATTTACCTTTACAACCCCTTTAATTGTTCTTTTAGTTTAGATTAAGTTTAGTTTGTGCACATTGTGGCAGTGTCTGGCCAATATATATATATATATATATATATATATATATATATATATATATATATATATATATAAATAAATAAAACTAGATATATTATATAACTTTTTGCGTACCTATAAAATGAGGGGAGGAAAAATATCAGTATACATTCTATCAAACATAAAATGATAAAGGGCATCAAAAACAGTCACTGTGATGTCATTGTTAGACTCCTGAGTTTAGCACTCCAAATTTGCAGGCAAATCTTTCACATGTAATTTGATGAAGCGCCCTTCAGCCATCATAGAAGATTTATCTTGAGCTAAAAAGCTGCAGTTCGATCTGAGACAATGATTTGCTGAGAGTCACGAAGAATGGGGGGAACTTGTGAAGATAATAAACAGCTTTTGACCCCTGTGCCAAAACCAGAAAAAAAAACGAGACGTGTCACTGTTGTTTTATTTCAGCATTTATAAGAAATATCACAGTATGATAAGGAATGCATGCTTCCAGTCAACTTATACAGATTTCCAACACACTTTTCCCTTCCTTGATTCCTAGAAGGAATAGTTATTTTCTCTGAAATATATTACCCAAGGTCACTTAGTTCCCCGCAGCTGAGATCATGTGCTATGCAGTTCCAGATCTATGAATTATGAGGAAAAGCTGAACACATAATTGCAGAAAACTTTTCTTACCAAGAATGAAATCTAATAAAAGGATTTTTGTAGTTTGCCACTATCTGTAAATATTGTTTTTTTTATTATCAATACTATTATTATTATTATTATTATTATTATTATTATTATAGTCATTATTATAATATAGTCATCATCATTATTATTGATTTAGTTACTTTTTTTTATTACCAATAGATTATTTTTATTACCTATGAATTATGAGGAAAAGCTAAACACATAATTGCAGAAAACTTTTCTTACCAAGAATGAAATCTAATAAAAGGATTTTTGTAGTTTGCCGCTATCTGTAAATATTGTTTTTTTTTTATTATCAATACTATTATTATTATTATTATTATTATTATTATTATTATTATTATTATTATTATTATTATTATTATTATTATTATTATAGTCATTATTATAATATAGTTATCATCATTATTATTGATTTAGTTACTTTTTTTTATTACCAATAGATTCTTTTTATTAACTATAAATTATGAGGAAAAACTAAACACATAATTGCAGAAAACTTTTCTTACCAAGAATAAAATCTAATAAAAGAATTTTTGTAGTTTGCCGCTATCTGTAAATATTTTTTTTTTTATTATCAATACTACTATTATTATTATTATTATTATTATTATTATTATTATTATTATTATAGTCATTATTATAATATAGTTATCATCATTATTATTGATTTAGTTACTTTTTTTATTACCAATAGATTCTTTTTACTAACTATAAATTATGAGGAAAAGCTAAACACATAATTGCAGAAAACTTTTCTTACAAATACTACAATCTAATAAAAGGATTTATGTAGTCTGCTGCTATCTGTAAATATTGTTATTTTTATTATCAATATAATTATTATTATTATTATTATTATTATTATTATTATTATTATTATTATTATTATTATTATTATTATTATTATCATCATTAATAATATTATCATTAATAATATAGTCATCATTATTATTTATTTATTTAGTCGCTTTTTTATTACCATAAGATTATTTTTTATTAACTATGAATTATCTGTAAATATTGTCATTTTTATTATCAATATTATTCTTATTATTAATATCCGTCAAAACTCCCAGGGTGCATTGCTCCAAATGACGTCGCAAGGACGTCATTGTTTTCGTCGTGAATGTAAATGGCGTCCAGCCCCATTCACGGACGACTTACGCAAACGACGTAAAATTTTCAAAATTATACGCAGGAACGACGGCCATACTTAACATTGAGTACGCCACCAGATAGCAGCTTTAACTATACGCCGAAAAAAGCCGAACGGAAACGACGTAAAAGAATGCGACGGCCGCTCGTACGTTCGTGGATTGTCGGAAAAAGCTAATTTGCATACTCGACGCGGATTACGACGTGAACGCCACCCAGCGGCCGCCAGAAAATTGCATCTTAGATCTGGCGGCGTACTAAGGCGTACGCCTGTCGGATCTAACACAGATGCCGTCGTATCTTGTTTGGTGGATACCAAAACAAAGATACGACGCGCAAAATTTTAAATTACGCGGCGTATCAACAGATATGCCGGCGTAATTTCTTTGAGGATCTGCCCCATTCTTTTTATTGATTTAGTCACTTTTTTATTTTATTTTATTACCAATAGATTATTTTTATTAACTATAAATTATGAGGAAAATCTGAACACATAATTGTTGAAAACTTTTCTGACCTAGAATAAAATTTAATAAAAAATATTTTTGTAGTTTGCTGCTATCTGTAAATATTATTATTTTTATTATCAATATTATTATTATCATTATTAATTTTATCATTAATAATATTGTCATTAATATTATATTCATCATTATTTATTTATTTATTTAGTCATTATTATTTTAAATAAATGTGAAAAAAAAATCCACGCTATCCCTGCGTAAAAAAACACATATTACTCAACACAGTGGCTTCGTTTGATGGTACCGTGGTGGCAATTGATGGCACAGTGGCTGCTTTTCAATGGGAAGTGGTTACGTTTGATGGCACAGTGGCGGCAATTGATGGCACAGTGGCTGCGTTTGATCGGCACAGTGGTTGTGTTTGATGGGCACAGTGGTTGAGTTTGATGGGCACAATGTCTGCGTTTGATGGGCACAGTGGCTACGTTGTATGGGCACAGTGACTACATTTGATAGGCACAGTGGCTGTGTTTGATAGGCACAGTGGCTACGTTTGATGGCACAGTGGTTGCGTTTGATGGGCACAGTGGCTGCGCTTGATGGGCACAGTGGTTGCGTTTGATGGGCACAGTGGTGGCAATTGATGGCACAGTGGCTGCTTTTCAATGGGAAGTGGTTACGTTTGATGGCACAGTGGCGGCAATTGATGGCACAGTGGCTGCGTTTGATCGGCACAGTGGTTGTGTTTGATGGGCACAGTGGTTGAGTTTGATGGGCACAATGTCTGCGTTTGATGGGCACAGTGGCTACGTTGTATGGGCACAGTGACTACATTTGATAGGCACAGTGGCTGTGTTTGATAGGCACAGTGGCTACGTTTGATGGCACAGTGGTTGCGTTTGATGGGCACAGTGGCTGCGCTTGATGGGCACAGTGGTTGCGTTTGATGGGCACAGTGGTGGCAATTGATGGCACAGTGGCTACGTTTGATGGCACTGTGGCGGCAATTGATAGCACAGTGGCCTGCGTTTGATGGGCACAGTGGTTGCATTTGATGGGCACAGTGGCTGCGTTTGATGGGCACAGTGGTTGTGATTGATGGGCACAGTGGCTGCGTTTGATGGGCACAGTGGCTGTGTTTGATGGGCACAGTGGCTGCGCTTGGTGGGCACAGTGGTTGCATTTGATGGGCACAGTGGCTGCGTTTGATGGGCACAGTGGTTGCGTTTGATGGGCACAGTGGCTGCATTTGACGGGCACAGTGGTTGCAATTGATGGGGGGGGTTTTTTCAGCTTGTTTGCACCCCCACAAAAAAAATTTGGAGCACCAGCCGCCACTGGATTCCATTAAAGTTCATGTGCGTGTAAAGGCAGGTGTCCCAATACTTTTGACAATATAGTGTATCTATCTATCTATCTATCTATCTATCTATCTATCTATCTATCTATCTATCTATCTATCTATCTATCTATCTATCTATCTATCTATCTATCTATCTATCTATCTCAGTTGCTACTTGTTTGAATTGCCATTGAATCAGAGGCACGTTCATTGGAGACACCATTGTGCTGTGAAGGTCTTTTGTGATGTTTTTAGAAGCCCCTTTGTGATGTTTAGCTTTTTAGCTGGGTTGCATTTTCTGCACCTCAACAGTTCTGTGGTCAGCAAAAAATTCTAATGAGTTAAAAAGCAAAAAAAAAGAAGAAATCTCCATGGTAGCAAAGTCACTAAAAGAAGTTATTTTCCAATGAAATAGTTTCTTTTGGCACAAGATCCCTTTTGTGCGTTTACATAAAGACAGCAACGTACAGAAAACATCTACAGACTGATACAGCTTTGGCTTTACATACTGTTATTAGACGATGAGATCAGATTTTATAAACTATCTTTTTTCTTTTTCTTTTTTGAAAAGACGTTTCAGCACCTTCACAGGAATATAGATTCTTCGCTTGGCACTGCTGTGCGTTTTCTGAAAATAAACATTATTTATAATGGCTTCTTGTCCACTTTTTTTTTTTTATCTTTTTTTTTTATTGAGTTTGTATTCTTTGTCCACTTTTAGATATATTCCTCCTATGTGTTCAGTTTCTCTTAACCCCTTCCCGCCCATCCCTGGACACTTTGGGCCAGATCCACATACAAATAGATCGGCGCAGCGTATCAGAGATACACTACGCCGCCGTACCTTACCTGGCGTATTTTCGAATCCTCAGCGATTTTGCGCCGTAAGTTACGGCGGCGTAGTGTATTTCTGGCGGCGGATTTCAAATTGGGCAGGTTGGGGGCGGGTTTCATTTAAATGAAGCGCGTCCCCACGCCGATTGAACTGCGCATGTATCGGTCCGAAATTTCCCGCCATGTATTGCGCTAAATGACGTTGCAATGACATAATTTTTTTAACTTAGACGTGAGTTACGTCCATCCCTATTCACCGACGACGACCGCAAAAAAAAAAGAAAATTCAAATTTCGACGCGGGAACGACGGCCATACTTAACATGGCAAGTCTATCTATACGCCGCAAAATAGCACTTTAACTATACGCCGGAAAAAGCCGGCTAGAGACGATGTAAGAGAATGCGACGGCCGCGCGTACGTTCGTGGATCGTCGGAAAAAGCTAATTTGCATACCCGACGCGGAAAACGACGCAAACTCCACCCAGCGGACGCCGAAGTATTGCATCTACGATCCAAAGGCGTACGCCTGTCGGATCGAACCCAGATGCCGGCGTATCTTGGTTTGAGGATTCAAACTAAAGATACGATGCGGGAAATTTGAAAGTACGCCAGAAACCACTGGGCAATAACCACTTGCCTACCGGGCTCTTTCACCCCCTTCCTGCCCAGGCCAATTTTCAGCTGTCACACTTTAAAATGACAATTGCGCAGTCATGCAACACTGTACCCAAACAACATTTTTTTTTATTTTTTGAGACAGATAGAGCTTTCTTCAGGTGGTATTTAATCACCACTGGGGTTTTTTATGTTTTGCCAAACAAACAAAAACAAGTCAGAAAATTATAAAAAAAGAAAAAAAAAAACTTTTTCTTAGTTTCAGTTATAACATTTTGCAAATAAGTATATTGTTTTCTTCCCTGCACTGATGAGGCTGCACTGATGGGCACTGATAGACTGCACTAATAGGCACTGATGAAGCTGCACTGATGGGTACTGATGGACGCTGAAAGGCATCACTGATGGGAACTGTAAGGCAGCACTGATGGGCACTGATTGGCAGCACTGATGGGCACTGTTGGTGCTGCACTGATAATCAGGACACTGATGATCGGTGCCCTGATTATCAGTGTAGATGTGGCATTGATAGGTGCACTTATGGGCACTGATAGGCTGCACTGATGAGCACTGATAGGCTGCACTGATGGGCACTGATAGGCTGCACTGGTGGGCACTGATAGGTTGCACTAATAGGCACTGCTGAGGTGGCACTGATGGGGCAGCACTGATGAGGCTGCACTGATATGTGGCACTGATTGGGGGCACAGATGGGCGCTGACGGGCATCACTGATGGACACTGATTGGTAGCACTGATGGGCACTGTTGGGGCTGCACTTATAATCATAACACTGATGATCAGTGCCCTGATTATCAGTGTAGATGTGGAACTTATGGGCACTGATAGGTGGGACTGATAGGTGCACTTATGGGCACTGATAGGCTGCACTGATGGTACTGCTGAGGTGACACTGATGGGCACTGATGGGGCAGCACTGATGGGCACTGATGAGGCTGCACTGATATGTGGCACTGATCATCAGCAAAGATGGGTGCTGACAGGCATCACTGATGGGCGTTGACAGGCAGCACTGATGGGCACTGTTGGGGCTGCACTGATCATCAGGACACTGATGATCAATGCCTTGATTATCAGTGTAGATGTGGCACTGAGATTTTAGCTGCCCTGCCTCTGCACTGCCTCCTGACGTGGTGGCCATTTTTAAGCCCAGGGGGCCCCATATTCTTCTATTGCCCAGGGGCCCCATGAGTTGTCAGTCCGCCCCTGGCTGGAGACAGGGGGCAGCCACCCTATCAACCTAAACAGTCAGAATCCCCTGGACAGGAAAACACCACTGTTCTACAAATATTTTTGCACTTCTCAGCCACCTTCTGGGCCAACCACCCCAGGGATTGGCTGCAGCACAATAAATATTCATGCAGCAATCACAGGTTGCTGACAGGGGGAATCCCTCCCTGTGGGCAGGGTGTGCGGGGGAAGCCGCCCACGCCGAGAGAAGACTAGTGGCTATAACAGACGCTAGCGATAATAACAAGGGAATCCGGCAAGCTGGTTGTATCCAAGTTGATCATTCAGCCTGCCCAATAACGGTTCAAATCTCAGCCGGTTCCTGCTGAACTGGCCAAGATTTAAACCGTGTATGGCCAGCCTTAACCACTTCCTTCCCAAGGTATGTACCTGTACGTCCTTGGGTCCCAGTGGTTATACTGGGATGATACCTGCACAGCGATTCCGTTTCAGGCAGAAGTGATCTGAGTGGCTACTTAGCCACTCGATCACTTCATGGAGGCTGGGAGCGTAGAGGCTGGCGGCAATGGCTGCCCTGTACAGAGAGAGAGAGGAACTGACATCCTTCCCCTCTCTCTGTAACCCTAGAAACTGGGAGCGACGAGCAGTTTGTGACTTCCGGTTCCGCCCCTTTGTTCACCTGGCCACCGGCAGCCATGGAAGCAGCCCATTGGACCGATCTCTGTCTAAGCGACTGCATCGGGGGCCAGAGGAAAGATTTGGGGGTAGATCCACAAAGAAATTACGTAATTTCAAAATTAATCCTCAAATCCTCAAAACAAGATACGACGGCATCTCGGCTAGATCCGACAGGCGTACATCTTCGTACGCCGTCGGATCTAAGATGCAATTTTTCAGCGTCCGCTAGGTGGCGTTCCCGTCGTAATCCACGTCGAGTATGCAAATGAGCTATTTCCGACGATCCACGAACATACGACTGGCCGTCGCATTTTTTTATGTCGTTTCCGTTCGGCTTTTTCCGGCGTATAGTTAAAGCTGCTATCTGGTGGCGTACTCAATGTTAAGTATGGGCGTCGTTCCCGCGTATAATTTTGAAAATTTTACGTCGTTTGCGTAAGCCGTCCGTGAATGGGGCTGGACGCCATTTACGTTCATGTCGAAACCAATGACGTCCTTGCGACGTCATTTGGAGCAATGCACCCTGGGAGTTTTTACGGACGGCGCATGTGCAGTTCGTTCGGCGCGGGGACGCGCTTCATTTAAATGAAACACGCCCCATACCCGCCGAATTAGAATTCCGCGCCCTTACGCCGCGAGTGATACGCTACGCCGTCGTAACTTATCCCGCGGATTCGTCGAGGATTCAAAGTAAGTTACAGCGGCATAGCGTATCTTAGATACGCTGCGCCCATCGCAGATGTATGTGGATCTGCCCCTTGGAGTCTAATAGACCCCAAATCTCTCCATAAAGAGGAACTGTCATGGCCCATGCTTTTACAATGGATGTTGTTCATCCCTTGTGATTGCAATAAAGTTAGTACAAAAAAAGTGTAAAAAAAAAGAAAAGAAATTGTGTATAAAATATATATATTTTTAAAGCACCCCCATCCCACCATGCTTACGTACAAATGTGAACACATACATTACTCCCGCACGCATACGTGAACAGTAATCGCACCACACATTTGAGGTGAGCAAGAGCAATAATTAGGCCATATTAGGTCAAGGATACCTAATGCATTACAGCCCATTGGTATACATGCAGCTGCAGGGCTGCCATCAGGGAGGTACAGGCATTACACCTGTAAGGGGCCCGATTGTCCCCAGGGGCCCAGCCGTGCTCCCCCCCATTTTTATCCGTCTGACCCCCACCTTTAGCAACTTGCGGCAGGGGATCGCCCCCCTTTTTGTTGTTCTTTTTCGTCTGACTTTAGCAACTCGCGGCATGAGAGAGAAGAGAAGAGTTAACTTAACTTTGTTTTGTTCGCATCAGCACCAACCCCCCCCCCCCCCCAGTCCTGCTTATCATCTCGCGGCAGGAGAAAGATGAGAAGAGATGACACTTTCGTCACCACAACCCCCCCCCCTCCGCTTATCATCTCGCGGCAAGAGAGAGGAGCCCCCCCCCCCCCGGTTCTCTGGTCCAGGGGGACCCTGCCTAAAGCTGTGTAAGGAGCCCCAAAATGTGTGATGGCTGCCCTGGTCAGCTATGGGGAATCCTGCAGCCAGGTTCTTCCCTGGTCCTGGAGTTTCCATATGACTCATGCACAATGTAATCTTAAAAAAATACATGCATACTCAACAGCTTAATTGTGGAAAAAAATACAATTTCGGAAAAAGATGCATCAACATGTTCCAGAAGAACTCTAGTGTGAAGTCCTTGAGAATTGTACTGCATTATTTGCCAGAAGCAGGTACATGTAACCTTAAGGTTGCCATAATTGGCCAGGTAGCAATAAACATTCCTTCCCTTAATGCACCACTTAGAATAATTGTGTTGTACTGACCTACTGATCGGAGTGTCAACCAGCACCTTCAGCAGTCAAGGCATTTGTTAATGCACAAGAAGATATTCAGTAATGTTGGAAACATTTTCTTGTAAGCAGGTCCACACCTTTATTTTTCTATGAAGAGTGAAGAAGCATCTTACTGTTACTGTTAGGTGAGTTTTGTGGAAGGTCCGTATGCTCCTGTTCCCAGTTACTGGACACCCTGGTATAAACAATGGTAGTCCTTGCTCCTGAACCTCACCATTGTTTCAGTGGTGGCCTGTCCATAAGGGGGGCGCAGGGGCGCCGCCGCCCTAATCCATGCGCCCGACCCCTAATCTCCATGCAGGGAGCCGGACATATGCATTTCAATGGAGAGAAGATTTAAGTTAGGTAACTGAAAATAAAAATAGCACCACATCCCTAGATGAACAATAATATATAAGGAATGATTTTTGGGACTTTTCAGGTGCAAGAAGAACAACAATATCGAAAAATATATATAAATGTAATAGATTAAAAATTAATTTTAAATGCATACACATCCAACATTTGATCTTAATATACAAACATGGGCCCAGATTCACAGCGGAGATACGACGGAGTATCTCAGATACTCCGTCGTATCTCTCAGAGAATCTATGCGACTTATTCATAGAATCAGTTACGCATATATATCCCTAAGATCCGACAGGTGTAATTGTTTTACACTGTCGGATCTTAGGGATGCATTACCGCGGCCGCCGCTGGGGGGAGTTCGCGTCGTAAACCAGCGTCGGGTATGCAAATTAGGAGTTACGGCGACCCACGACGGATTTTCGCGTTCGCTACGTCGCCGCTAGTCTAGTTTCCCGTCGCAAAGTTAGTCGTCGTTTTGGGTGCCTTAACTTTACACAGCACACATATGTGCTGTATAAAGTATGGCCGTCGTTCCCGCGTCAAAATTTTAAAATTAACGTTGTTTGCGTAAGCTGTCCGGGAATACGGAATTATGCTACGCGCGTCGCCGTTCGAAAAAATTACGTCACGTCGCGCAAAGCACAGCGGGTAATTCAAAAGGGAGCATGCGCAGTAGGTCCGATGCGGGTGCACGCCTAATTTAAATGGCACACGCCCCTTTGAATTACGCGGGCTTACGCCGGAGGCCGCCGGCGTAGTTTTCATCGCAAGTGCTTTGTGAATCAGGCACTTGCTATGAAAAATTGCGGCTGGGTAACGTATCTACGATACGTTACGCCGCCGCGATTCTACCTGAATCTGGCCCAGAAAGAGCAAGCTGATTAGGTCTCTACATGTTTTGCCATTTCGATGGCTTCTTCAAGAGAACTTTAATATCAGGCACTGTATATAGGATCACTATAATAGAAAATATAATAAAGATTTTTGACCAATGTACACACACAAAGAATATTTAGATAACACAAATACAGTAAAACCTTGGATTGCGAGCATAATTGCACTGTGCTGTCCCCCTTTGTGCTGCCCCCCTCCCGTTCTGCTCTCCCCCCTCCGTGCTGCTCTCCCCCCTCAATGTCCTCCTCCACCCCCTCGATCTGTCAGAATGGAGAGCGGAGGTAGGAGCCGCTAAATCTGGCTCCTACCTTTTCCGAATGAACAGAGTCAGTGATCACTGACTCTGTCCATTCACATAAATGAGCATCGTAACCTGTGTTTACGATGCTTCAGTTTATGAATGGAGAGGAGCTTCTCTCCATTCATTTTAGCTGAGGCTGCAGAGAAAGAGACTGGGGAATCTGTGTCTTTAGTCCCTTTCTCTGTCTCAAAGGGGAGATGTCAGGGGTCTGTTAAGACCCCTGATATCTCATCAAAGACCCCCCAACAGGGATGATAAAAATAAAAAAAAATTAAATAATAAAAATGTAAATAAAAAAACACAATGACAATCCACTCCCCCCCCCCCCCTAAAAAAAAGAAGAAAGCACTGTAAAATATGTAAAAAATTTGTGTAACCATAAAATGTCCATCCACAAATGGAAGCCTTCTAAGGGGATTAGAAGCAAAATTAAGCAAAATTAAGCAGGAGCTCCAGAGTATAAAAGACCTGCTTCCTGTCTGGCTGGGAGGAGAAGCAACGCCCCCCCGGAGGGAGGAGCAGCAGCCCTACCATCTGCCTCCTAAGGTACAGAGGCCTCTAATCACCCCGCCTTCCCCTCCACCTCTCGAGTGCGGGGGATCTCCGCCTTTCTGTCCATCTTCCGCATGGGGGGGGGGGTGTTGTTGGTTTGCCGCCCCCCCAAAAATATTGAGCACCAGCTCAAGGTTAATTAAATCCACAAGGATTTGTTTTTCCACTACTATTCCTTTATATCGGCACTTAAAATTTGCATATGCTGCAATTTATAAATTGGATGGGATGAAAGGTTTAGCACTGGGAAACACTTTTTGAAAGATAAAAGGTGCATTTTATATACAACTATATGGATCAAACCAAAATGAGGGACAAATTAGGAGGAAAGAGGGACAGAGGGACATTGCTCCAAATCAGGGACAGTCCCTCGAAATCAGGGACAGTTGGGAGCTATGCCATGTTGAGTTTTTTATTGCTTTCTGAGGCTCTATTAGGTTTTATTCACACCTGTTTACATCTAACCGATGAGAATGGTCCTTCGGATGGCCTGATCGTGTGTACGCGGCCTAAGATTCCTCCAGAGGTTGCTAGGGGTTTTTTGAACAATTTTTGCCTCTCGTATAATTAGCCACTGATACCAATGATCTTTTTAGCTATCTCTTAGTGGGGGTTCTTCTCACTGACCACAAATGAAAGACTCATTCTTCCCACTGACCATCATTCTAATGTACGTTAAATTGTAGATATAGTAATTATTAGCAGGGGTTCCTTGAGACCGGAAAGTTAATTTGAGGGTTTCTAAGCATTAAAAAGGTTGAGAAAGGCTGCATTACACTATTATTTATAGAGTCAACATACACACAATGAGCAGTTTCAGGTTAGTAAGTGAATTTTATGGCTCTAAGTGACCAGTCTATAAAAAGCATCTTGATCTTCTGTGACCCCAGCTTTCACATGGAGACAGAGCTGTGATAGAGGACTTCAAATTAGGGATTGTTTGATCTGTTAAAGGACTGAATGGCACCATTCCTTATAATTATTGATGTTGGATGTATCTGCGGAGAAACTTGTTTCCCAAGTGTACAAGAGCTAATTTCAAACCTTTATTTTTCCAGTGTCTTATTCATGTCAACAGAACTCCTTAAAAAGAGCAGTAATACTTTGTTTATGAATAACTACGGTATGGTTGTCATTAAATTACATTTTAGATCAAATGTTATTTAGAAATAGGAGATTCATGAAAATTAGCAATAATTAAAGTGAACTCCAGGTATGATCTTTATTGGTTGGTATGACAGACCTAGCTGGGACAGAGGCTTTTGGAGAGGACTGAATGCTAGCCTCTTGCCTTCTGATTATGGGCCCTGGATTTTAAGGAAACAATACTCTTTCCGAGGTATATGCCTGGGGACCATGAAGTAATGTTACGTTGGATTCAAGTCCATGTCGCCCCCAAAACGCAAAACTCTGGGAACACTAAATATGCCATATATTAAATAGTGACTGCTTCATAATGTTGGGGCTCATAGAAGATGCTGATGTCATCTACTCCAGCCACCTGTCTGTCTGTTATAATGTGTTTATTGTAACTAAGGCTAGTGTGGGCTCTAAACACACGACCGAGGAACTCGACGGGCGAAACACATCGTTTTGCTCGTCGAGTTCCTTGTTAGGCTGTCGAGGAACTCGACAAGCCAATTTTCTCCATTCCCGTCAAGGAAATAGAGAACTTGCTCTCTTTTTGGCTCGTCGAGTTTCTAGACAGTTTCCTAGACGAAAATGTACACACGACCGATTACCTCGGCAAAAAAAATTCTCCCAGCAAGTTTCTTGCTGGTTTTTGCCGAGAAACTCGGTCGTGTGTACGAGGCCTAAGAGTATTTCACCCATTGTTGTTTGTGTTAATTAACTCTGCTATTGTGTGAAGGTCAGTCAAGTTCCTCCACCCCAAACTCATCCATTTCTTTATGGACCTTGCTTTGTGCACTGGTGCGCAGTCATATTGGAAAAGGAAGGGGCCATCTGTAAACTGTACCCACAAAGCTAGGATCATGAAATTGTCCAAACTGTCTTGGTATGCTGGACTACAGTCAGGACGCCCACTAACACACAGCTCTTTTCTCTATCTGCAACGTAGAGAGCGTCCTGACTCTCCCGTAGTCCAAGGGAGGGGGGCGAGCACGACACTCCACACCAGGGAGAAAGCCTTGCATTACTGTGTGGAGTTACAGACAGAAGAACAGTAAGTGAGGATTTTTTTGAAGAAATAAGGACATTTAAAGCAAAATGGAAGGATGAGGTAAGTGAAGGAGGACTGCACTGAGGTAAAGAAAGCTATTTAGGAAAAAAAATTGTACCTTTACAACCCCTTTAAGAGTTCCTTCCACTGGAACTAAGGGGCAAAGCCCAGCCCCTGAAAAGCAACCCCCCACCATAATCCCCCTTCTACTAAATGTTATATCATGACTAGTGGTCTCCAGAGTGGCACCAGCAGCAGGAAAGAGGAGATCTTCAGGTCACTGTGAAGCAATACACCGGGCATAAGTGTAGGTTTGGGGCACTTTCTAAATGCAGGAGTTTTGGTGCGCTTTTAGAAAGTGCACAACACCTGCAGGATATAATAGAAGACTATGGCAAAGCGCAACTAGCCCAAGAAAGTTTCAGATGCACTGCGCTACACCCGTGGTGTGGCTAAGCTTCAGCACATCAGTGTGAAATCATCCCTTTACTATTGTGCCCGTTGATCTTTAACTTCTCCCATTTTGTTCAGGTAGATCTCCACCTCTTTAAGGTCGCCTACCCCTGGACTAGAGAATGTTCACTTAATAAGCTAAACTTGTATTTACTTCAATCATCCAATCATGAGCAAGACAAAATATGGTTTCTATTTTAATTTCCGTAGTACAGTGGTTCTCAACCTGGGGTCAGGACCCCCTCGGGGGTCGAATGACGATTTGCCAGGGGTCACCGAATAATGGGCTGTTCCCGAAACCCGCACCACTCTCCCAGTCTTTACGCTGCTGCCCAGCAGAGCTGTCCCTGGAGCCTGTGGCCGCCCAGCTGGGCTGTTCCTGGAACCTGCCCACTCAGCCTCTTCGCAGATGTCCATTCAGTTCAGGGCATGGCTGGGGGGCAAACACTAGAGGTCAGCTGACTGGTGAGGAACGTGAAGTGGGAGGGGCTGAAGGAGACCTCCTGATTTTGGCATAGGTGTCACTGCTGCGAGACACCACAAAGTTGGAGACACAGTGAGTAACACTACCTGTGATTATAGTTGCCATTAAAAGTCCCCACTACAGTTCTCAGATCAGCAGATGACCTTGATCAAGAGCACCTAAGTTGGCTGATCAGAATTTACCCCAGTACTGCCACTGATCCCAACTCCCCGCCAGCACTGACACTCATCCCAACTCCCCACCAGCACTGCCACTCATCCCAACTCCCCACCAGCACTGCCACTCATCCCAACTCCCCGCCATCACTGCCCGTCATCCCAAATCCCCGCCAGCACTGCCACTCATCCCAACTCCCCACCAGCACTGCCACTCATCCCAACTCCCCGCCATCACTGCCCATCATCCCAATACCCCGCCAGCACTGCCACTCATCCCAACTCCCTGCCAGCACTGCCCCTCATCCCAACTCCCCGCCAGCACTGCCCCTCATCCCAACTCCCCGCCAGCACTGCCCCTCATCCCAACTCCCTGCCAGCACTGCCACTCATCCCAATACCCCGCCAGCACTGCCACTCATCCCATCTCCCCACCAGCACTGACACTCATCCCAACTCCCCACCAGCACTGCCCCTCATCCCAACTGCCCGCCAGCACTGCCACTCATCCAAACTCCCCACCAGCACTGCCACTCATCCCAATACCCCGCCAGCACTGCCACTCATCCCAACTTCCTGCCAGCACTGCCACTCACCCCAACTCCCCGTCAGCACTGCCCCTCATCCCAACTCCCCCCCAGCACTGCAACTCATCCCAACTCCCCGCCAGCACTGCCACTCATCCCAATACCCCGCCAGCACTGCCACTCATCCCAACTCCCCACCAGCACTGCCCCTCATCCCAACTCCCCGTCAGCACTGCCACTCATCCCAACTCCCCAACAGCACTGCCACTCACCCCAGTGGGAATAAAAATAGAGAATACATGGAAGGGAGAGGAAAAGATGGGGAGGAACAAAGAAAAAGGGAGAGAAGGAATAAGTGAAAGAACAAGAAAGAAAGCTAGAGAGAGGGATGGGGAAGAAAAACAAAAAATTAGGATAGAGAGAGATAAAAAAGGAAAGAAAGGAGAACAAAGAGAAAGAGTGGTACATCCTAAAATGTACTCTAAGGGGTTTAATACTGTACGAGTGGAAGGGACTCAGGGAGCGCTAAATGTTTGTGGGTTAGGAGCACAAATTTCTTGCCTTATGATGCTATGAAAATAATATTACTGTTCGGGGTCCCTACATCTTGGGAAGTTGTATCAAGGGGTCACGGCACTAGAGGGTTGAGAACCACTGCTCTAGTATAGTACATATTGGCCATTTAAAATTATACACAGCTTATCCACTATAATGAGTGACATTTACCGGCTAACAGAACTTTCACTTCTTCTTTAGTAGATCAGGAGATACAAAAAATAAACACCAATTTTCCTAGAATGAATTCAACGAGTAATTGCTACATTGTTTCAGTCTGATGCACAGCATGGTGCTCCTGATTCCCATGTAACAGGTTCACTAGGATATATTTTCCTGGCAAGCAAATGAAAGACAAAATTTATACAAAAAGATAATCCGCATGGCAGAACTTTCGAGCATTTTTGACCGCTACTTGAAAGTCTTAACCCACTTAAAATCAATATTTCAGTTTTACGTGGTTACTCTTTGGTCCTGGCTTTCTATATTTTAGAGGAACTCCTAATGCATGAGAGCCTGGAACTGTCCGATTGCTATGTCTACTGTATTTTAAGCTTTACTTGTATATGAACACATACATAAATGTTTCTTTCTCGTTTTTTTGGTATTTTTACAATAGTACTTGTCCCTGTTATTTTTATAACATGGTAAGTAAAATCAGATTTTTCAAGGCATTTCTTTTTTAATTCATTTTAAGTCTTCATGTACAATGCTGCTGAGACGTTGCACCAAAACAACATTGACGTTCTTTTTTTCCCCTAAATAGAGCTTTCTTTTGGTGGTATTTGATCACCTCTGCGGCTTTAATTTTTTGCACTATAAACAAAAATAGAGCGACCATTTTGAAAAAAAAAAGCAATATTTTTTACTTTTTGCTATAATAAATATCTCCCAAAAATATATAAAAAAAAATGTTTTCCTCAGTTCAAGCCGATACGCATTCTTCTACATATAGTTGGTAAAAAAATATTGCAATAAGCGTTTATTGATTGGTTTGCGCAAAAGTTATAGCGTCTACAAAATAGGGAATAGTTTTATGGCATTTTTATTATAATTTTATTTTTTTACTAGTAATGTCGGCGATCTGTGATTTTTATCGGGACTGTAACATTGCGGCGGACACTTTTGACGTTATTTTGGGACCATTGTCATTTATACAGCGATCAGTGCTATAAAAATTGACTGATTACTGTGTAAATGACACTGGCAGGGAAGGGGTTAACCACTAGGGGGTGAGGAAGGGATTAAGTGTGTCCTAGGGAGTGATTCTAACTGTGTGGGAGCTGGGCTACATGTGACACCACACTGATCACTGCTCCCGATGACAGGGAGCAGAAGATCAGTGTCCTGTCACAAGGCAGAACAGGGAAACAGTGACACGATCCCGGGATACCGGCGGACATCGCGTCTACGGGTCCCGCTGGCACGGTCACGGAGCTCGCTGCAGGGGCGCGGGCCCACACGGAGCAAAATTCAAAGCAACGTACATATAAGTTGCTTTGCGCAGTCGTGCCATTCTGCTGAAGTATATCTACAGGACGCGGTCGGCAAGTGGTTAAACGGCTGTTTAGGAGCTGTTGGGTGTTTTTTTTCAGCTGCCCCTGAACTCTCCTCTATGGTATCTTATCAGTACATGTACACAGGGAAGTTTAGAGTCGTTTACAGGCAGTTGAGTTTAGAAGTTTTTTGGAATGCAAAAAAATGCGTTCAGGACGGATGTTCAGAGGCATTTGAAACGCCAAATTCCTGTAACAGCTTGTAAACGGTAACTCGCATTTAGCCGCATTTCGTTTACAGGCGTTTTTAATGGAGATACATTTTTGACTATCTGAAAAAAAAAAGTATATATATATATATATATATATATTTATTTTTTTTTTTTTTTAAACGCTCATAAAGGCAAATGGCTAAACGCAGCAAAACAAACGTTGTTTTCAAGTTAAATCATTTAGGGAAGGTTGTAAAATGTCCCGTGTACATTAAGCCTAAATCATTAACTTTTTATTGGATTCAAATTCAGTAAAAATCACTTATATAAAAAATAAATACAAGAATTACACATAATTTTTTTGTAGAGAAAAAAAAAATCTTTGGGTTGATTTAGGAATATATTTTTAAAATGTTAAATGGATTTTCTCTATTCAAAAGAAGCATTACATCACATTTGCATATTTGCTGAGTGTTATTATTATTATAAGATCAGTTAACATTTTACCATACTCACTTACACTGTATATATACTTATACCCCATGGGGCACAGAGCTTATTCCTAACTGCTTGAACTTCACAAATACTAGTTAGTTTGTCTCCAAATGCATGAAATCATAAAGAAAATTATTCAGTCTGGGTGAGGTATATACGTTAACGTATAAATGTATCTCAAATTTTCTGGATAATTACTGTATTTTTTTTTTTACAGACATGTCAGCTCAGCAGGATAAAGGGTCTTATGAAGCAGAATGACAGAACTAGAGTTACAGTGAAAATATTAGGAAATGTTTTTAAAATAAAGTTTGTTTAAATTTAACTGAATTCATTTTTTTTTTACATATAAAATTAAGCGCCGTAGATTCTGTACATTTAATATTCGTCCAATATTATATTGTATTGTTGTTGTTATTGTTAGCATTATTATAAAATTATAATATTGTACTGAGGACTAAAAATGCTTGGACAATCAATTGTAAACTTTAACATGTGTCAATAATAATATATATAGATATATAAATATATCTATATATATATATAAAAAGATAGATATAGAGATATATCTGTCTATATAGAGATATCTCCCTCTCTCTCTCTATATATATATATATATATATATATATATATATATATATATATATAATTATTATACAGGTATACAGGATTTATATAGCGCCAACAGTTTGTGCAGCGCTTTACAATAATATATATTCATACAGTATATATATATATATACATATATATATATATATATATATATATATATATATATATATATATATATATATATACAGTATGCATACAATATATATATATATATATATATATATATATATATATATATATATATACATACATATATTTTTATATATATATATATATATATATATATATATATATATATATATATATATATATATATATATATATATATATATATATATATATATAAAAAAAATAATAATAATAATTAAAATATAATTATTAAAAAAGATACAAAGCTTATTGAGGTTTGGATATGTATATATATATATATATATATATATATATATATATATATATATATATATATATATATATATATATATATAAATAAAAAATATAATAATATTTTAATTATTAAAAAAGATACAAAGCTTATTGAGGTTTGGAACTATTGCAATGAGACCTTTATTTATATAGTGTGTGTTGTTTTCCTTTTTTTTCAGAATTTATAAACCCCCACCACATCACTACCAATCTATTCGTAATATATATATATATATATATATATATATATATATATATATATATATATATATATATATATATATAGATATATATATATATATATATATATATATATATATATATATATATATATACATACAGTATGTTAATACAGTATATGAAAAAAGGTCTCATTACAAGAGTTCCAAACCTCAATAAGCTTTGTATATTTAATAATTAAAATATTATTATTTTATATATACATATATAGTATATATATATATAGTATATATACAGTATGTATATATGTTTTTTTTCTTATATATAAAAATAATATTATTTTAATTAATAAAAAAGATACAACCCTTTTTGAGGTTTGGAACTATTATGAGACCTCGATTCATATAGTGTGTGTGGTGTGTGTAGCACAGATATATATTCTCTTTTTTCCTTCTTTTTATTTCAGAATCTATTAACAACACCACCACCACCACCACCACTTAAAAAAAATAAAAAAAATCAATTATTATATTTAAAAATCTACTAAAATTCCTGCATCGAAATCTAAGATTGCTGTTTGTGTAATTTTGTGTATATTTATGTATTCTCTCTATCATTCATTAAAGTGTTGACATTAAAATAAAGGCTTTCATTGATGTAGAGAAAAACTCCTTTGTGTGTGCATCCATCATTTAAACCAGCTACTGCATTTCAGTCTAGATGACAGGGGACTGGATTAACAAGGTTCGAACAGTTTTTCGCTATGAGCAGTAATCTATAAACTCTTCAAAGAGCGCTAAGATATCAAGGGGTCTTTTATGCAGCTAAAAGTACCCCCCATGTTCACTTGTTTTCACACTTAAACCCTTCAGCATGGTCAAGAGCTATACAGTCGGTGCTGATCAGTGAGTGCTTACAGGAAAGGCGGAGACTTAATCTATTTAGCGTTCATTTAGAAATGATTTCACATCTTTTTAACTAATTAAAGGAAAAAAAAAAGGAAAAAGAAAAAACAAAACAAAAACAAACCTCAAGTGAAGCGTGCTTAGACCCTCTCCGGTTCAAATTGTAATCTTTTAATTCTGCAAGCTACATTTGAGCATAAAAGCCTAGGGGGCTCAGTCTTGCAGTGGGTTGCAGGTATCTTAGATTAGAATGTCGCAGTAAAAATGCATTGTAATACAGACAATGTCTACACCCGCTGTGAAGAGTTACATAAAATGGGTCTATGAAGGGCAGCATTCCATCCTTTGTAGAGTTTCAGTCTCCACTACAATACCTTTCATTAGATGGAAGTTCCTGCTTTGCTTGTGATCTTTCATCTCTTGAATATAATCTTGTACAATGGAATGTTTAAAGTGCATGGAAGTAATGCCTTAAAAAAATATAAAAAAATAAAAAAATAAAGAAGAAGCTCCATCTCTCACTTATTCCAAGCTCAAGGCAAAAAAATCTGAAGAAAGGGTCAAGCAGGTGTTGTGTAAGAAAAGCATTTTAATGTTCCATTTTTGGGAGCAGGAAAAAGAAGGTGACTGTCTGTCTCAATGCTACCGAATATAATAAGGTGTTTTTTTTTTTTTTTTCAATTTCCCATTTTAAAGCAAAGCCAGAAAATGATTTTTAAGGTCTAACAATACCTGTGCTTTGAAAGATATATCCAATACACAAACGGCTATGCAGAAACTTAAAAAAAAAAAAGAAAATGACCGAAATTTAATGGCTACCTTGAAAAACATCTAGCATTACAAGACAATTGGAGGTGATGATATGATATATCAAAATGTGAAAGTGTGAACTTGTTTAGAATATTTCATTTCTGTAATACAGTTAGGACTTAGGTGAAGTAGCCCTTGTTACGTGCTTTTTTTTTCTGTAATTTTTTTTTTTTTTTTTTACAGACATTTCTTTTCACTCTCCTCAAAGTTGTGGGCATCTGAAAATGCCTAGAAGGAAATTTAATAAAAGATAAAAAAAATAAAGAAAAAATAGTAAAAATATAAAGAAAACAAAATGTACTATCCTCAAAGTTGTAGGCACCTGAAAATACCTAGGAGGCAATTTAATAATAATAGTAAAAAAAAAAAAAGAAAGTAAAAATACAAAGAGAAAAAAAAAATTAGACGTGTTGATGAATTAATCAAAGTCTCAACTGGTGCCAATTAGTGCTGCCGAATATGCAATTTGAATTATTTATTGGATAAATGTGTTCCATTATCAGTTTTAATAAAAAAAAAAAAAAATCTTTTTAGAATATTGTGTCCTGCCAGTTGTAAACAACATTCAGTCCTCAAAATGATATAACTTTACAAGCAGACTCACCTATCAATCACAAAAGTTACACTTTCCCCCCCTTACAGAGTATTTTCCTGAATTGTACATTTTCATGAGCCAGGGTGCACTGGGCTGATGGAATAATTACTTACTTATTGGACAGTGCGCCAGAATAGGTTGGCGTTTTATTAATATTCTCTCAACAGGGAGTCGGCATTTAGATTTGAAGGAAAAATACTTAAAAAAACACACAACTTTTTTAGTGAAACAATATATATATATATTTTTTTTACAGAAATATGTCAATCTAAAGTTTAAGTGAAGATAATATATTCGAGAGTTAGCTATTTTTATTCTGGGGGCAATAATTAAAGAAAAAAGAAAGAGAGACTACTTGCTGGAAACTCACAGCCTGGAATGGCTGATAGAAAAAAAAAAGAGTAGCGGATCGTAATTTTAGTCCGGCGTAGCGTATCGTAGTAACGCTACACCGCGGCAACTTTGAGAGGCAAGTGCTGTATTCACAAAGCACTTGCCTCTAAAGTTACGGTGGCGTAGCGTAAATCTGCCGGCGTAAGGGCGTGGAATTTAAAATGTTAAAGATGTGGGCGTGTTTTATGTTAATTTTACTTGACCCGACGTAAATGATGTTTTTTTTTTAACGGCGCATGCGCCGTCCGTGGGGGTATCCCAGTGCGCATGCTCCAAATTAACCCGCAACAAGCCAATGCTTTTGACGCGAACGTAATTCTATGCGAACGACTTACGCAAACGACGTAAAATTTTCAAAACACGTCCATACTTAACATTGAGTACGCCTCATATAGCTGGGGTAACTTTACGCCGAAAAAAGCCTTACGGAAACGACGTAAAAAAAATGCGCCGGCCGGACGTACGTTTATGGATTCGCGTATCTAGCTAATTTGTATACTCGACGCGGAATTCGACGGAAGCGCCACCTAGTGGCCAGCGTAAATATGCACCTTAGATCCGACGGCGTACTAAGACGTACGCCAGTCGGATCTAGCCCAGCTTCAGGCGTATCTTATTTTGTGGATACAAAACAAAGATACGCCGGAGCAAAATAGAAGTTACGTGGCGTATCAATAGATACGCCAGCGTAACTGCTTTGTGGATCTGCCCCAAAATGTTTATGAAATGCGGAATGGATAGCCTGCTACAATCTACATACCATTAAACACTTAAATATAAATGTTTATGCACTTTACTTGTGTATTTTTTATGCTAATATGCTCTTGAAAGTTAAAATATAATGCAACATAAATAGACAACAAAGTGTTCCTGACTTGTGATAGGCTGTATAGTTTATTAAATGGCTAGTGAAGATTAAAGAACTTCTCTTCAGTCCCCATTCTGCGACATAATTTCTGCTTTAATGTAAGAACCTGCTCTCAAAATGAAGGGAGTAAGGTAGAGTTAGCAAGCGATTTCTGAAGTGCTTCTGGAAGGATTGAGCTTTTGTCTTGCCTATGATTCATTTAAAACTGACTCCCAAGGGTGCTGTGCAAAGTTTTGATTATATGTTGTGTTCTTTTTTTTTCAGTTCCGATATCATTTTTGTAAGCAACCTTCCCCTTTTAAGCCTCGTACACACGACCGAGGAACTCGACGGGCGAAACACATCGTTTTCCTTGTCGAGTTCCTTGTTAGGCTGTCGAGGAACTCGACAAGGCAAGTTTCTCCATTCCCGTCGAGGAAAAAGAAGACATGCTCTCTTTTTGGCTCGACGGGATCCTCGACAGTTTCCTCGTCGAAAAATGTACACACCACCGGTTTCCTCGGCAAAAAAAAAATCCCAGCAAGTTTCTTGCTGGTTTTTGCCGAGAAACTCGGTCGTGTGTACAAGGCCTAAGAGGGTATCATTAGCATGAGTGGTTGAAATTTTAGGTATCTTTTTTAAGCAAGCCATTTCTGAAATGCTTCTGGAAGGAATGAACTTTTGTCTTGCCCATGACTCATTCAAAACGAAGACCTGGCCAGGCCTTCTTGTCCAAAATCAGTGCCTGACCTCACAAATGCGCTTCTGGACGAATGGTCAAACATTCATATAGACACACTCCTAAACCTTGTGGACAGCCTTCTCAGAAGAGTGGAAGCTGTTATAGCTGCAAAGGGTGGGCCAACTCAATATTGAACCCTACAGACTAAGACTGGGATGCCAATAAAGTTCATGTGTGTGTAAAGTCAGGTGTCCCAATAATTTTGACAATATAGTGTATGTGAGGTTGTGTGGCTCTTTGGGACTAGTCCTGGTCATGCAGCCTTCTGGGACATGTGACATGTCCCACAAGGGTGTGAGCCAGGAAAGTGACTTGATTCCGGCCTAAATGAAAAATGAGAAGTCGGAGTGGGGTAGCTGAGAAAAAAAAAATAAAGTCATCAAAAATACCTAGGAGAGACAGGGTGCGGAGGAAAGGCATTTTCACTGGTGAGTGAAGGTCCATAAAGACATGGATGAGCGAGTTTGGGGTGGAGGAACTTAACTGGCCTGCACCTGATAGAACACCATTGGGATGAATTAGAGCGTAACGGCGCGGAATTCAAATGCGGCGAGTAGGGGGCGTGTTTCATTTAAATGAAGCGTGTCCCCGCGCCGAACGAACTGCGCATGCGCCGTCCCTAAATTTCCCGCCATGCATTGCGCTAAATGACGTCGCAAGAACGTCATTGGTTTGTCGTGAACGACGTAGAATATTTAAAATTATACGCGGGAACGACGGCCATACTTAACATTGAGTACGCCACCAAATAGCAGCTTTAACTATACGCCGGAAAAAGCCGAACAAAAACGACATAACAAAATGCGACGGCCGCTGGTACGTTCGTGGATCATCGGAAATATCTAATTTGCATACTCGATACGGAAAACGACTGAAACGCCACCCAGCGGCCGCCGGAAAATTGCATCTTAGATCCAACGGTGTACTAAGGCGTACGCCTGTCGGATCTAACACAGATGCCGTCGTATCTGTTTGGTGGATACCAACCAAAAGATACGACGCACAAAATTTGAAATTACGCGGCGTATCAATAGATACGCCGGCGTAATGCCTTTGAGGATCTGCCCCCTGTGTGTGTAAAGTCAAGTGTCCCAATACTTTTGACAATATAGTGTATGTGAGGTTGTGTGGCTCTTTGGGACTAGTCCTGGTCCTGCAGCCTTCTGGGAGATGTGACATGTCCCAGAAGTGTGTGAGCCAGGAGAGTGACTTAATTCCAGCCTAAATGAAAAATTAGAAATGGGAGTGGGGTACCTGAGAAAAAAAATTAAGTAATCAAAAATACCTAGGAGGGACAGGGTGCGAAGAAAAGGCATTTTGACTGATGAGTGAAGATTTTCTTTAATTAGGTTGAGCGAAGCTTCTACTCTACTTTATGAAGTCAACCCCAATGTGTTAAAAAATACCTTCAGCCCCCCTCCCAAAAAATAGTGTAGCCGCTGACTTAATAAAAGGACCAGCAGTGTCTTCACCCAGGACAGTTCTTCGCCAGTCTTCGGGTCCCCGCCATTGCATGTTTACTAAGGGAATCTATCTGTGACTCCTCTGGGCTTTTCACTGTGCATGCGTGAGCTGTGCTGCACTTGTCAATGGTCCTGCAGTCTTCTAGGGACCTGTGACATGTTCGAGAAAGCTGTGGGTTAAAGAGGGAGGGGGTGGACTTCTGCTAGGATCACCTAGATCAGTAGTTCTCAACCCTGTCCTCAAGTAACCCCAACAGGCCATGTTTTGGGAATTTCTCTTAGATAAAATAGCTGTCCAAAATACCAAACCATTTACTCTGATTTAACCACTCGCCGACCGCTGCATTTACATTTACGCCAGCATAATGGCACGGCTGGGCAAATCGACGTACCTGTACGTCGCTTTGAATTTGAATTGAATTTGAATTTGCCCGCAGGGTCCGCGGACTCGATGTCTGCCGGTGTCCTGCGGTCGTGTCACGGCTATGTAAAAAAGGCATTTCCCTGTTCTGCCTAGTGACAGGACACTGATCTACTGCTCCCTGTAATCAGGAGCAGTGATCACTGTCATGTTACTCGTAGCCCAGCCCCCCCTACAGTTATAAACACTCCCTAGGACATACTTAACCCCTTGATCGCCCCTAGTGTTTAACCCCTTCCCTGCCAGTGTTATTTATACATTAATCAGTGCATTTTTATATTACTAATAGCTGTATAAATGACAATGGTCCCAAAATGTGTCAAACATGTCCAATGAGTCCGCCATAATGTCGCAGTCACGATAAAAATCACTGGCCGCCGCCATTACTAATAAAAAAAAAAAAAAAAAAATGCCATAAAACTATCCCCTATCAATATATATATGCTTATTGCGATTTGCGAAGAATACGTATCAGCCTAAACTGAGAAAGAAATTCGCTTTTTTATAAATTTTTGGGGGATATTTATTATAGCAAAAAGAAAAAAATATTGCTTTTTTTTTCAAGATTGTCGCTCTTTTTTGGTTTATAGCGCAAAAAATAAAAACCGCAATGGTAATCAAATACCAGCAAAAGAAAGCTCTATTGGTGGGGAAAAACGGATGTCAATTTCGTTTGGATACAACGTCGCATGACCGTGCAATTGTCAGTTAAAGCAATGCAGTAACGAATCACAAAAAATGCCCCTGTCCTTGGGAAGCCAAATCCTCCGGGGCTGAAGTGGTTACAAAAAAAAAGTGCCAAATCGTAAAAAGTGCTCTGGTCAGGAAGGGGGTAAATTCTTCCGGGGCTGAAGTGGTTAAAGCACCCATGCAAGATAAATGAAAACCATGGCCTGTTGGGGGAACTTGAGGACAGGTTTGAGAACTACTGACCTAGATGATCCAGACGGAAGTGGGAGAGGGTACCTGTCAAAACAAGGTACCCGTTCCCCCCAAAATCGAATTTGTCCAAAAGTGGTAGATGAGAGAAGGGATCGGTAGGAGGCAGGGCTGGACCGGGACAAACATTTGGCCATAGACTTCATCCAAACGACCCACTTTAATTTTGAGTGTCCCCCTTGCATCAGAGTGTGCCCCATCAGTGCCCCCCTTGCATCAGTGTCCCCCTTGCATCAGAGTCTCCCTTGCATCAGAGTGTCTCCAAACAGAGTCCCCCTTGCATCAGAGTGGCCTCCCTTGCATCAGAGAACCCCCCTTGCAGAGAAGGAAATTACTGCTGAGGGGCAGTGATTGGGCGGACTTTAAAGGCAAGACGGGAACAACAGAATTTAGAAAAAATATATATTTATTACAAAAAATACAATTTATATATAAAAAAAAACATATAGAATATGCAATAGTGTTGAAAATATCCTCTCGTCTACGCGTTTCGCCTTTGGGCTTCCTCAGGATGAGGTAGGAGAATTTTAGCAATAGAACATTCAATATTTCATTTATCTGAAATGAAACATAATCAATTATCACATTTGACAAACAACAATTTTAATGGTTAAAATGATAAAAAATAATAAACATATATAAAGAGTCTCCACAAATACCAAGATGGCCGTCAGCCCTCCACTGCATCACAGATCGCCTATAATCGCAGAGAGTCCCCCTTGCATCAGAGTTTCCCCATCAGAGTATCCCCCCTGAATCAGAGAGTCCCCCATCAGAGTGTCCCCCCTTGCATCAGAGATCCCCCTTGCATCAGTGTGTCCCGCCTTGCATCAGTGTGTCCCGCTTTGCATCAGTGTGTCCCCCCCTTGCATCAGTGTGTCCCCCCTGGCATCAGAGAACCCCCTTGCAGCAGAGTTTCCCCATCAAAGTTTCCCTCATTGCATCAGAGTGTCCCCCCTTGCACCAGAGTGTCCCCCATCAGAGTGTTCCCTATTGCATCAGAGTGTCCTCATTGCATTAGAGTGTCCCCATTGCATTGGAGTGTCCGCCATCAGAGTTTCCCCCCTTGCATCAGAGTATCCCCCCTCTCCTTCCCCCGTTCACATATACTCACTCACAGCTCTCCAGAATGAAGGCAGCATCGTTCCTCACTAATACTCACTCCTAATTCTAATACATTGTTCCTCACTAATACTCACTCCTAATACTTATACATCTTTCCTCACTAATACTCACTCCTAATACTTATACATCTTTCCTCACTAATACTCACTCCTAATACTTATACATCTTTCCTCACTAATACTCACTCCTAATACTTATACATCTTTCCTCACTCCTAATACTTATACATCTTTCCTCACTAATACTTACTCCTAATACTTTTACATCTTTCCTCACTAATACTCACTCCAGCAAGTGATGGCAGCTGCTCCTCCTGACAGGAGTGAAATCGTGATCGCTCACTGTCAGAGAGGAGCGGCTCCAGCACTGCACCTGATCGGCCCACTGAGCCATCAGCCCACCTGGAAACTCCCAGTAGTCCCAATGGCCAGTACATGCCTGGTTGGAGGTGGAAAAGCAGAACTTTCTCTTTTGGGTGAATTTGCGCTTTAACCCTCCTGGCGGTATTCCCGAGTCTGGCTCGGGGTACGATTTTTATACCAAGAGTTGTATCCCCAAGCCAGACTTGGGCTCGCCTCGCTGCAGCCAGAGACAAAGTTACTTACCTTGTCAGTGGATCCTGCGATGCCACCGCACTGTGTGAGCAAGCGGGTCCTCGCTCGATTCACACAGTGTCCTCCTGTGCCGCCGATCTCTGTTCCCTGCGACGTTACGACGCACAGGGGCGGAGAACGGCGCCAAATTCAAAAAGGTAAACAAACACATTACATACAGTATACTGTAATCTTATAGATTACAGTACTGTATGTAAAAAATACACACCCCCCTTGTCCCTAGTGGTCTGCCCAGCGTCCTACATGTACTTTTATATAATAAAAAACGTTCTTTCTGCCTGCAAACTGTAGATTGTCCATAGCAACCAAAGTGTCCCTTTACCTCAAAAGTGGTTTTAGAGCAGCTAGAAAACAGCGATAATAAATTATAATCACTTGCAGAATTTGTCCTAAAAAATCAAAGTAATGACAGCGACAATTCTGCAACTGAGCAAATTTCAGCGATTTTGAGTTGATTACATTATTGGATAATTTTTATTAGAATTATATTATTATTTGTTATAATTATTTATAATTATTTATTATATTATAATTTATAATTTTGTTTTTCAAACTTTTTCATACCCGGATGCCTACTAGACTCTTGTTTGGTCAGATTTAAGTGAGTTATTCCTAAGAATTGCAGGCCTACAATATAAAACGCCAAATTTCCTTGCAAAATAATGGTACCGCTTTCAGCACCTAAAATCTGAAATAATCATACCGCCAGGGAGGTTAACCGCTTAACGACCGCCGCATGTACATGTACGTCGGCAGAATGGCACGTACAGGCAGATGGGCGTACCTGTACGTCCCTGCCTTTCCGTGGGTCGGGGGTCCGATCGGGACCCCCCCGGTACATGCGGCGGTCGGAAATCGTCGGGGAGCGATCCAGGATGAGGGCGTGGCTATTCATTTCTAGCCGCCCCTCGCGATCGCTCCCCGGAGCTGAAGAACGGGGAGAGCCGTATGTAAACACGGCTTCCCCGTGCTTCACTGTGGCGGCTGCATCGATCGAGTGATCCCTTTTATAGGGAGACACGATCGATGACGTCAGACCTACAGCCACACCCCCCTACAGTTGTAAACACACAATAGGTGAAACATAACTCCTTCAGCGCCCCCTGTGGTTAACTCCCAAACTGCAACTGTCATTTTCACAATAAACAATGCAATTTAAATGCATTTTTTGCTGTGAAAATGACAATGGTCCCAAAAATGTGTAAAAATTGTCCGAAGTGTCTGCCATAATGTCGCAGTCACGAAAAAAATCACTGATCGCCGCCATTAGTAGTAAAAAAAAAACTTTTTTATAAAAATGAAAATAAAACTATCCCCTATTTTGTAAACGCTATAAATTTTGCGCAAACCAACAGATAAACGCTTATTGCAATTTTTTTTTACCAAAAATAGGTAGAAGAATACGTATCGGCCTAAACTGAGGATTTTTTTTTTCAAAATTTTGTTTATAGCGCAAAAAATAAAAACCGCAGAGGTGATCAAATACCACCAAAAGAAAGCTCTATTTGTGGGGGAAAAAGGACGCCAATTTTGTTTGGGAGCCACGTCGTATGACTATTTTGTAAACACTATAAATTTTGCACAAACCAATCGATAAACGCTTATTGCGATTTTTTTACCAAAAATAGGTAGAAGAATACGTATCGGCCTAAACTGAGGGGAAAAAAAATTATATATGTTTTTGGGGGATATTTATTATAGCAAAAAGTAAAAAATATTGAATTTTTTTCCAAATTGTTGCTCTATTTTTGTTTATAGCGCAACAAATAAAAACCGCAGAGGTGATCAAATACCACCAAAAGAAAGCTCTATTTGTGGGAAAAAAAGGATGCCAATTTTGTTTGGGAGCCACGTCGCACGACCGCGCAATTGTCTGTTAAAGCGACGCAGTGCCGAATCGCAAAACCTGGCCTGGGCATTTAGCTGCCTAAAGGTCCGGGGCTTAAGTGGTTAAGCACCGCCGAGTTTATACTGGAGCTTCCTCACATACCTATGTGCCACCTACCTTCCATGTGTATATTAATGGTCAGCAACAGTTAAAATATTGAAGTTAGAAATGAGAACGTTTATGTGATTTGTCATAAGCAAATACGTTCTAAATGGTCTCCCGCAAGGAGCAGAATCCAACAACAGGGATTTTAAAAGATTTAAAATGCTTCCAACTTTCAAACAGTCACTTTAAACTTATTTATCATTTACTTGGTAAACAAAAGGTCATTCTTCCAACTTGCTACAATAACTTTTACAGGATTTTTCTTATTTTTTTTACTATTTGTACTAATTTGTCACCTGTGTGAAATACATTGCTACAATTCGACTTTAATGAAACATGCAAAGCCTTGATTGAAGACAATCATTTACAAAGCAATAAAGTCACAATCTGAAGATGACAACGACCTGAAAGTTTCGGAGCGCACTGTTAAATGTCCTGAAGAAGTGGGGGGCTCCAGATGTCTGTCATGGTACATTTTCGTTTTCAAAGAGCGCCTACACGCTTTGGTGCTGCGTTATTTGAGATCAAGGCAACCATAGGTATCAGATAAAGGAAGTACACCTGAAAATGTCATTTAGTTTCCAAAAATTCACAGTAACTAACCCATCATTTTAACATTACCGCCTACGACCTAATTGGGCTGATATACTAAATTGTGTGAAAACTCATTTATCGACTCATGTAGATCATGCAATTTATAATATAATAGAAATTAGCCTTTTATGTATGAAATGAATAGTCTCACAATGTACTAGATTTTCTGCTCCTTTTGTAAATCAGTCTCAATACCTACACTGGTGAAGCTACTCCTGAAGCAATTCCTAACCTTGAGGGCTCATTCACATGTACGGCAGGATCAGATCGCTTTTTAGAGGTGGGGATGGACTGGCTATTGGGACTATTGGGAGTTTCCCGGTGGGCCGATGGCTCAGTGGGCCAGCTTCAGTGAACGCAGATCGTCGCGCCCCTCCGCTCCTCTGGCTCTCCCTCCCCACAGCGCTCACCTCCTCTCCCTCCCCGCGGCGCTCACCTCCTCTCCCTGGCTAGTTCACATGAATACAGACACGCTCCTCGAGAGTCGCACTTAGAAGCTCATCATACGATCCGAAAAGACGGCGGCCACACACAGCTGTGACATAAGCTTCGTCGACACTCGTTCCCCTGGTCTTTCCTTCCTCTGCTCTCCAACCTGCTGTCTGCTGCCGTGGAGAATCTATATGGAGAGCGGGGAAAGGAAAGACCAGAAGAATGAGTGCCGAGGAAGCTTATGTCACAGCTGTGTGTGGCCGCCGTCCTTCTGTTTTTTTCCGGCCGCCATGGGAGAGAACTGTCAAAGTGGGCCAGTCTGGATGAAGTCCAGGGCCAAATTTTTGTCCCAGTCCAGCCCTGCCAGGAGGCGATATGTTGCCTCTTCACCGCTTGATTTAACCTTAATATTGCTGTACTACATGGCGGCATTCGATCTTCAGCGGTAGCGCTGTTTGTCTAAATCAATATGTTGCGTAAAGAGGAGCAGCTGCTGACTTTTAATATTAAGACACTTACCTGTCCTGGAGTCCAGCGACGTCGGCAGCCGGAAGTGAAGTGTTGCGGCTTCACTACCCGGTTCCCTACTGCGCATGTGCGAGCAGCGCTGCGCTTCTTTGACTGGTCCCCACTGTGTTCTGGGAGCTGTGTGTTTCCCAGAACACAATGGGGGGCAGGAACTGTTATTCTGCTTGCAGTCTACCCGCAGAGAGTAAGCCTGGAAGTGGGGGCAAATACCTGTCTTAGACAAGTATCTGCACCCCCTCCCCCCTGAAAGGTGCCAATTGTGGCACCGGAGGGGGGGAGGGTTCCGATGAGCGGAAGTTCCACTTTAGGGTGGAGCTCCGCTTTAAGTTTTGTTGCAGCCGTGAAGCACATCATCCTGGCTGCAGCATGTTTTCAGCCACTAGCCATGGCTACACTGCTTAGTTTTACTGCCCCTTGGCCACATCTGTGGATGAAGCCTTAAGGCTGTGTTCCGCCCCCCCAAAAAAATAATTACAAACCAGCAGCTACACATACTGCAGCTGCTGGCTTTTAATAATCAGACACGTACCTGTCCTGGAGTCCAGCGATGTCGGGACCCGCAGGTGATGTTTCCATCAGCTGTCGGGTGCTGCTTTCGCCATTGTGGGTAAGGGTACCCGACAGTGTAGCCTTTTGGCTTCACGCCGGGAACCCTACTGCGCATGTGCGAGGCCCCGCTCCTCTCTCTTACTGGCCCGGTTGAGGCTCCCGGAAGTGGGAAAGGATACGTGTCTTCTGAAAGGTGCCAATTGTGGCACCGGACAGGGGGGGGGGGGGATCAGATGAGCGGAAGTTCCACTTTAGGGTAGAACGCTTTAAAGTGTTACTGAACCCACAACCATAGGCGTGCACATGGGG
The DNA here is from genome assembly GCF_905171775.1 of Rana temporaria. NCBI lineage: Eukaryota > Metazoa > Chordata > Amphibia > Anura > Ranidae > Rana > Rana temporaria. Next base: position 23,025,916 of record NC_053491.1, on the reverse strand, counting down.
TGTGCCAAGTCACACCTTAATCCCCCTGTGCTGCACAGATTCCCCCTGTTGCTTGGCAGCAGAGAAAGGGGCCAGGGAATCTCTGTCATCAGTCCCTTTAGCCTGGTACTCACTCCAAGATTTTTTTGTACCGGGTTGAACCCAGCGGGTTAAAGGAAAAAATAAAAAACTGTCAGCTCTGGCCGGAGCCGCTGTACTCACTATGCAAAGTGAGTACAGCGATTACCCCCGCTAAGCTCTTGTGTTCTGACGGGGGCGGCCCCTACACCAGAACACTTCACCATTGGCTGAGACCAGAGTCGGTTGCTGGTTTTCCTGCATGCTCATCCGACATCAGCCGATGACTCCCGACATTCAGCCAATGTGTAAGGGTCTTTTTTCTGTCTTTAAAGTGAGGCATCAGAGGTCTGCTTAGACCCCCTGATTTTTCATCAAAGCCACCAATGGGGCCCCTTTAACTTCTTGAGACCCGCGCTATAGCCGAACCTGAATAACCAACTGGACGTCAATTGACATCCGCCCCTTTGAGCGTTCCACGCGCGCGCTCCAGAGCATGCAGCGGGGAAACTCTGTGTTGGCCGTGTCCCTTGGACACAGCCAATTACAGATCGCCGCGAACGGCCAATCAGAGTGGCCGTTTGCGATGCGATCTGTGCGGCCAATGAGAGATGATCTCATATGTAAACATATGAGATCATCTCTCATTGCCGGCTCACACAGAGACAGCGTCGCTGTATAAATGACAATGGTCCTGAAATAGTGCCAAAAGTGTCCGATGTGTCCGCCATAATGTCGCCGTCACATTAAAAATAGCAGATCGCCGCCATTACTAATAAAAAAATAATTAAAAAAAGCCATACAATTATCCCCTATTTTGTAGACGCTATAACTTTTGTGCAAACTAATCAATACACGATAATTGCGTTTTTTTCCAGAAATATGTAGAAGAATATTTGAGAGAATTTTTTTTTTTATATATATTTGTTGAGGATTTATTATAGCAAAAAGTAAAAAATATTGTTTATTTTTTTCAAAATTGTTGCTCTATTTTGGTTTATAGCGCAAAAAAATAAAAACCGCAGAGTTGATCAAATACCACTAAAATAAAGCTCTATTTGTGGGAAAAAAGGACGTCAATTTTGTTTGAGTGCAACCTCGCACAACCGCGCAATTGTCAGTTAAAGTGACGCAGTGCCAAAAAAATGCCTGGTCATTGAGCAGCCAAATCCTTCGGGGCTAAAGTGGTTAAACTACAGAATATACTCAAGTATAAGCCTAGTTTTGTCAGCAATTTTTTTTGTGCTGAAAATGCCCCCCTCGGCTTTTACTCGAGTCACCTTTTTGCGCCTGATCTCCCGGACTTTGGGGACCCGGTACCGGCCGGAAAAAAAAACTTGGCACGCATATACCAGATACCCAAAGCCAGATACAAGTCCAAAGGAGATCGAAGATTTGCAGTCCAGGGACCTCGGCTGTGGAACGCTCTACCAACCACCATCCGATTGGAGTTGGACCACTTGGCCTTCAGGAGAAAGATTAAAACCCATCTCTTCTGAGGTCAAAGGGTTTTTACCCAGGAAATGGACACAGCGCCCAGAGGCGATTCAGTTTGCATGTGTTGCGCTATATAAGTTTTTCACTCACTCACTCATATAGCCCCACTCTTCCTCTACAAGTGTGCAAATTTTTTTGTCCAGGGGACCTATGGCCGGGGAGCATCGTTAAACGGTAATTTCTCCGGTAACTTTGGGGACCCGGTACCGACACACATGTAGCCCCAGTTCTCCTCTACAAGTGTGCAAAGTTTGCTGTCTGGGGGACTTACGGCCGGGGAGCACCGATTTTTTAAATCCGGGCACCCCTTCTATATACTCCCATGTTAAGCGTAAGTCTAGTCATGGACAAAGTGAGGCATGGGCACAGTGAGGCACAGTGAGGCATTGACACAGTGAGGCATGGACACAGTGAGGCACAGTGAGGCATTGACACAGTGAGGCATGGACACAGTGAGGCATGGACACAGTGAGGCACAGTGAGGCATGGGCACAGTGAGGCATGGGCACAGTGAGGCATGCAGATGGACACCCAAGCTTATACTTGAGTCAATACATTTTCCCATTTTTTTGTTGTAAAATTAGGTGCCTCGGCTTATACTCGAGTATATACGGTAGATCTTATTTTCGGGGTAGGGCTTATATTGCAACCCTCCCTGAAAATCACACTAGGGGCTAGATTTAGCAAAGAATTACGCCGGCGTATCCATAGATACGCCGCGTAAATTCAAAGCTGTGCCAGCGTATCTACTTTCTGTATTCAGAAAGCTAGATACGCCGACATTAGCCTAAGATCCGACTGGCGTAATTGTATTACGACGTCGTATCTCAGGGTGCATTCTCACGCTGGCCGCTAGGTGGCGCTTTCGTTGTTTTCGGCATAGAATATGCAAATTACCCAGTTACGTCGATTCACAAATGTATGTGCGCCCGCCGTTCGTTTTTTACGTTGTTTGCGTAAGGCTTTTTCGGCGTAACGTTGTGCCTGCTTCTATGAGGCGCACTCAATGTTAAGTATGGACGTCGTTCCCGCTTCAATTTTTGAATTTTCTACGTCGTTTGCGTAAGTCGTTCGCGAATAGGGCTGGATGTAATTTACGTTCAAGTCGAAACCAATGACGTTCTTGCGACGTCATTTGGAGCAATGCACACTGGGATATGTACACGGACGGCGCATGCGCCGTTCGTACAAAACGTCAATAACGTCACGTCAACACACATTAACATAAAACACGCCCCCCTTACATATTTGAATTACGCACGCTTACGCCGGCCCCATTTCCGCTACGCCGCCGCAACTTTCTGGAGCAAGTGCTTTGTGAATACTGCACTTGCTCCTGTAAGTTGCGGCGGCGTAGCGTAAATACGATACGCTGCGCTGCCGTAAGATCAGGTGCAGATACCTGAATCTAGCCCTAGGTCTTATTATCAGTGTAGGTGTTATTTTTGGTGGAAACACGATAGTTACTGTACATTGGTCCAAGCTGGACCAATGTAATTATGTATAATAAAGCCATACCTGGCATTACTATAAGTAGGTATAAAATAATAAAACTAACTCATTTAAATTAAGCCTAAAGCTGTATGATCCATACAGCAAACAGAAGACACTTTTTCTGTACATTTGGTTAACCTCGTACATTACCAGAAGCCAATTCTTCGAAAACAAATCACACCGCCAATGATTTGTCAACATAGTTTAACGAGCGAATACAGGAATGTGTACATACCTGAAAATAATCTGTCTCCGCTGGCAATTAGCTCCATGTAAAACCATTCCTTTAAGGGTAAAGGGAACGAATTTAAGCTCATTAAAATTATTTTTCTTCATTAATTAGGAACATCTGCCTCGCGAAAAAAGGTGGCCAGCATTTGTCAAAGTGGAAGCGGAGTTTGAGAAGACCCTTTTTGTCACGATTTAAATAAAGTTTTAACCTAGGAGATGTTAAAATGGCATTTTCTTATTTTTTTTTCTTTACTTGCCTCAGTTTTGACTAATGAGTTAAGACAGTTTTCTTGCAGTGAATGAGTTAAAAGATGTCTGCTTTCTATTTAAAGTGGCAGATGGTTCTTATTACTACTAATAACGACTGTCTATTACATGCATATTGCAATCAAGCAAATATATCTGGGTCCATGTGCCTCTAATATTGGTCTTCCTCCAGATTTCAATTTATTTAACATTTACTAAAACAAAAAAAAACAAAAAAACACAAGAGGGCAAGAGGGAGTCCTGCCATTCTAAATGAGAATAGTGTTTGTATTGCCGGTTTATATTTCCTGAAAACAAATGAAAACAAGCAGCTTTATGGCAGCCATATGCGCTTCCATAAAGGAATGATTTATTTTCCGATTGATCTCTCCTAATAGGAATGATCTATCAATATTCGACAACCAAGTACAGTAGAACCTCGGTTTAAGAGTAACTTGGTTTGAGAGCGTATTGATTTGCAAGCAACTTTTTTTTTTTAATTCTGACTCGGTTTGCGAGTGTTGACTCACAAGACGAGCAGAATTCAAGCTAAATAGGCCTGCAGTACCTCATTTGGCCTGAGGTACGGGGGCGCAGAAGCCAGGTAGAGCCGAAAATAGGCCTGCAGTACCTCATTTGGCCTGAGGTACGGGGGGCGCAGGAGCCGAGAAAAGCCCAAAATAGGCCTGCAGTACCTCATTTCACCTGGGGTACAGGAGCGCAGGAAACGAGAAAACCGAACGTTGGTCTGCAGCCCAGTGGTTGTGGGGGTCTGCGGAGGCTTATCGGAATCTGGAAGCCCCCTTTAACAAAGGTGGAACTCCAGATCCCGGTCCACCCCCTATGTGAATTGGTAAGGGGAACCCCTACCATTTCACAAAAAAAAGTGTCAAAATGTTAAAAACCAGCTTAGGACAAGTCCTTTATTAAAAAAAAAAAAAAAGATTCCAACGATGTAATCCAGTCTCGAACGGAGAAAAAAAAAGTCCCGCCGCTACGAATGATACCGCCTCAGTGACAGCTCTTTTAAAGCTGAGGGCGGGGCCACAGGTGTATGGGTGACCCCGCCCCCTCTCACGTGAACAATTTTATATATATATATATATATATATATATATATATATACACTCCCTACCCACCTCCCAGTACCACCCCTTTTAGACAGAACCAAGTATCATTTTGTGGTGCTAAATCATTTGTATGGGATTTGATAATGATAACAAGAAAAACAGTAAAATAGATCCCCTGCAATCAGCAGCAATAGCCCCCAAAATAATTAATTGTCCAAACAACTATAGCATCCCCCAGAAACAATAAATCTCCCCAACAACAATAGATCCCCCCATCAACTATAGACACCCGTGCAAACCCCCCCCCCCCCCCCAGCAATAATAGGTCTCTTCCGGCAACAAATAACTTCCCCAGCAATATTAGAGCCCCATCAGCGAGAATAGATCCCCCAGCAGCCTGCAATAATATATATATATATATATATATATATATATATATATATATATATATATATATTAAATAACAAAAATATATATATATATATATATATATATATATATATATATATATATATATATATATATATATAGTTTATTAATATTACTATTTTGAGTAAATTTTGTTATTTAAGATATATATATATATATATCTTAAATAACAAAATGTACTCAAAATAGTAATATTAATAAACTATATATATATATATATATATATATATATATATATATATATATATATATATATATATATATATATATATATATATTAGTAAATATAATAATAAATCTATCTGTCTATTGTATAAATAACATATAAATGTCTATATACAGTATAAAATCTAAATATTTATAAAAATATAATATATAATTATATATAATATATATTAAACCTCTCTCTCTCAGAAGAGATTAATAATATAATATATATTTATATTTTAAAAATATTTATATCCATATACAGTATATATAAAATAAAAGTATAAATATATTAAATCTCTCCATATGCAGTATATATAATATATGAATATATTAAATTATTTTCCCTACATTATATATATATATATATATTTAAAATATAAATACATATATTAAATCTCTTTCTCTCTAGAGAGAGAAGTTTAATATATATATATATATATATATATATACATATATATATATATATATATATATATATATATATATATATATATATATATATATATATATAATGTTTATATAAATATTTAGATTTTATACTGTATATAGACATTTATATGTTATTTATTATTATTATTATTATTATTATTATTATTATTATTATTATATTATATATGTAAAAATCTCTCCATATACAGTATATATAATATATGAATATATTAAGTTTCTTTCCCTACATTATATATATATATATATATATATATATAGATAGATAGATAGATAGATAGATAGATAGATAGATATACATATATATATAATGTTTATATAAATATTTAGATTTTATACTGTATATAGACATTTATATGTTATTTATTAATATATATATATATATATATATATATATATATATATATATATATATATATATATATATATATATATATATATATATATAGTATATATAAAATATGAATATATTAAATCTCTCACCCTACATATATATATATGAAAAAATGCATTAACTCCTACAGTTTTCATATATGGGCTCCGTTATTATTAATACATCACATACAGGGCAATGGCTGCAATGGTCAGGCAGCAAATGTCCTGTCTCTTTCGAGACGTAATTATATCTTTTGTCACGATGCCTTAGGAGCAAATGAACAACTATTAAGTGGCGTAAGGGGCAGAGAACATGTCCTGCGTGCTGCTCTTTGTGATACGGTGTCAGGTCCTCTCACAGTAATCACACTTATGAGAGGAGAGGAGCGCTATCTGGATCCGCTGCGCTTGTATAAACAGGGAGTAAAAAAAGAGAAATATAGTTAGATCTCAGTGTGTCCCTAAGTCTCGCTGTCTGACACCTGTCAGATGAATAGACAGAGATGCCCTTATCAATGACAGAGGATCAGTGACACCCATGTCATGCTGGGAGACAGGCATGATTTCCATATTTAGTTTAACCCTTGTGTTGCTGCGGAGAGCCCCCACATCTTGGTGCGCAGCTGTCGTACTGTTGGGAGGATAAATTGGCCTTGGCACACTACAGGCATACAAATGAGATGTGACCAGGGTCAGTACATGACAGCCAGCTGTGTATAGGAATCTTCAACCGTACAGAGCACGATAATTGCAGGACTGGTAAAATTTGGTATATGTATTGTATTGAGCAAGAAGAAATGGCAATTAAGTGTTTCCTCGGGTCCATTTAGATGGGCGTAGCAAGATTTTAACGCACCTCTAAAAAGTGATCTGTGCTCTTTGCTGCGTGTTAGTACCCGGTCACGGACCTCAGGATCACCCCACCAAGTCGAGCAGAAGCGTAGTCGGTAAACATGCCAAAAGTGGATAACAAATGGTTGCAGGTTAGGATCAAGTAGAAGAGTAGTCAAGGAACAAGCCAAAGGTCGGTAACAAGTGGTAGCAAAGATATGGATGGAAGTAAGAGTAAAAAAAGAGAGAGATATTGGCTGGAGAGAGCACAATAATCTGGCAAACGGTAAGAACAAAGGCATTGGTAAAATAGGAAGTTCATTACAGGAGCAAAGGGTTCAAAGTTCAAGAGAAACAGGGTTTAAAGGGGTTGTAAAGGTAAAAAAAAATTCCCTAAATAGCTTCCTTTACCTTAGTGCAGTCCTCCTTCACTTACCTCATCCTTCCATTTTGCTTTTAAATGTCCTTATTTCTTCTGAGAAATCCTCACTTCCTGTTCTGTCTGTAACTCACACAGTAATGCAAGGCTTTCTCCCTGGTGTGGAGTGCCGTGCTTGTCCCCTCCCTTAGACTACAGGAGTGTCAGGACGCCCACTAACACACAGCTCCTTTCTCTATCTGCAATGTAGAGAGCGTTCCCGCCTGCCGGCCACATGCATTGGGCTCAGGCGGCACTCGCGCGCTCTTTGGTGGTTCTCCTGGGCAAAGCCATATATGTACGGGATTTCCCCCCGGGAGAGCCATTCTGCCGCAGTATATCTGCGTGAGACGGTCGGGAATCGGTTAACCATTTAAGGACCGCCTCTTGCACATTTACGTCGGCAGAATGGCATGGCTGGGCACAGGCACGTACCTGTACGTCCCCTTTAAGTGCCCAGCAGTGGGCGCGCGCCCGCGACCCGGTCCGAAGCTCCGTGAGCGCGGTCGCGGGACCCATTGACCCGATCGCCGCCGGTGTCCCGCGATTGGTCACAGGAGCTGAAGAACGGGGAGAGGTGTGTGTAAACACACCTTCCCTGTTCTTCACAGTGGCAATGTCACTGATCGTCTGTTCCCTGATATAGGGAAAGACTATCAGTGATGTCACACGTCCAGCCCGCTCCCCTACAGTTAGAAACACATATGAGGTCACACATAACCCCTACAGCGCCCCCTAGTGGTTAACTCCTAAACTGCAATTGTCATTTTAACAGTAAACACTGCATTTTTATAGCAATTTTTGCTGTGAAAATGACAATGATCCCAAAAATGTGTCAACATTGTCCGATGTGTCCGCCATAATGTCGCAGTCACGAAAAAAATCATTGATCGCCGCCATTAGTAGTAAAAAAAAAAAAATATTAATAAAAATGCCATAAAACTATCCCCTATTTTGTAAACGCTATAAATTTTGCGCAAACCAATCGTTAAATGCTTATTGCGATTTTGTTTAGCAAAAATATATACAAGAATACGTATCGGCCTTAAATGAGGAAAAAATATGTTTTTTTATATCTTTTTTGGGGGATATTTATTATAGCAAAAAGTAAAAAATATTGATTTTTTTTTCAAAATTGTCGCTCTATTTTTGTTTATAGTGCAAAAAATAAAAACCGCAGCGGTGATCAAAAACCCCCAAAAGAAAGCTCTATTTGTGGGGAAAAAAGGACGCCAATTTTGTTTGGGAGCCACGTCGCACGACCACGCAATTGTCAGTTAAAGCGACGCCGTGCCGAATTGCTAAAACTGGCCAGGTCCTTCACCTGCGTAATGGTCCGGGTCTTAAGTGGTTAATGAGAGTTTTGTAAATCAGAAAGCTCCCTGTGTACAGGAACCATTTCCACCTTGTCTGAAGAAAGGAAGAACTTGTGAAAAAATGTGCAGATATTATTTTTTTTTTAAAGGTGAACATATCCTTTAATTGGCTACATCGTTACATAATTGGTAAGGTTGAATAAAGACACCGGTACATCCAGGTCAACCTGTGCGGGAGTGTGTGCGTTGTTTGTATGATCAAAATGATCAAAAACACCTGGAAAAAGTAGTTGGCTATGCAGGCAATTATTGTCAGGCACCTGTATTTGAAGACATGATTCTAAACTTGAAGGCTCATGTAAGCATTTATACCCAATCTGTAGTAAGTATAGGCCATGGCACACAGTTCTAATATAATCATAGAGGGCCATATTCTCAAACAAGTTACGCCGGTGTATCTACTGATACACCGGCGTAAATAGAATTTCCCGCCGGCGTATCATTGTTTTGTATTCACAAAACAAGATACGCCGGATTTAGGCTAGGATCCGACTAGTGTAAGTCACTTACACTGTCGGATCCTAAATGTAATTCGCCGCCGGCCGCTAGATGGCGTTTACGTTCAGGTCTCATTTGTTTATGCAAATGAGCCTGATACGCCGATTCCCGAACGAAATCGCGTCGCGTAACCGTCGCTTACGTCGTTTGCGTAAGCATAAGGTTACCCCGCTATATGAGGGGTAACCTTACGCCAGTCCCACGTATGCCATGTTAAGTATGGCGTCGGGTCCGCGTCGTCTTTTCCCGTCGGGTACGTAGTTTTACTAAGTCGTTCTTGAATACGACTTTACGTCAATGACGCACACGTCGGCGTCATTGACGTTTTCCGTCGAGAACTGGAGCATGCGCACTGGGCTATTTTAAGCCCGGCGCATGCGCAGTTCGAACGGCATGGGGGCGCGCTTAATTTAAATACAAGCCGCCCCCTTGGAATTACGCAGGGATACGCCGGGCCAATTACACTACGCCGCCCCAAACTACGGAGCAAGTGTTTGGGGAATACAGCACTTGCTCCTGTAAGTTGGGGCGGCGTAGTGTAAATGGCTTACGCTACGCCCGCCTCAAATCTACGAGAATATGGCCCATAATCTTATTTAGTGGAAAATATCAACAATCAGACACATTCAATTTTTTTTTCTCTGGTGACACTCATCTTGTGGTACCTTCAGGCATCTGTAGATAGGATCTCATCAACTATTCTGGCCAATGGTAACCAGATCATGTTTTATTTCAAATTGGCCTTCACCCTAACCTAAATGTTGTATTACTCTGCCCCTTCACAATTAGATTTTTTTTTGTTGCCGCAGTTCCACATCTTTGTGCATGCACAGGAAATCACAAACAAGGTCCATAAAGACATGCATGGACAAGTTTGGGGTGGAAGAACTTGACTGGCCTGCACAGAGTCCTAACCTCAACCCGATAGAACACCTTTGGGATGGATTAGAGCAGAGACTGAGGCCTTATACACACGCCCGAACATGTCCGCTGAAACTGGTCCGTCAGACCAGTTTCCGCGGACATGTTCGGTTGTGTGTAGGGCCGACCGGACATTTTCCCGGCCTAGCGGAAAGTTTCTTAGCATGCTCGATGGTCAGTACGACTCATCGGACATGTCGGACAATCCCACGCATGCGTCAAAGTGATTCGACGCATGCGTGGAAGCATTGAACTTCCTGGTGCGCGCACGTCGTGGCGTCATCGTCGCCGCCACGTCGCCGCCACGTCACCGCGTATTCTGTCCCCGGGGAATTTGGTCTGATGGTGTGTACACACATCAGACCAAATGATCCCAGCGGACATGTCAGATGAAAACGGTCCGTGGACCGTTTTCATCGGACATGTTGGGTGGTGTGTACGAGGCCTCAGAGCCAAGCCTTCTCGTACACGTCAGTGCCTGACCTCACAAATGCACTTCTGGAAGAATGGTTAAACATTCCCATAGACACACCCCTAAACCTTGTGGACAGCCTTCCCAGAAGGGTTAAAGCTATTGTAGATGCAAAGGGTGGGCCAACTCAATATTAAACCCTACGGACTAAGACTGAAATGCCATTAAAGTTCATGTGCGTGTAAAGGCAGGTGTCCCAATACTTTTGGTAATATAGTGTATTTTGAATTTTCCATCAGTGGGTTGGGCCAGGCATTGGCAAAGGACATTGTTCTGGAAGGGTCCGCCCCCTTTGGGGAGAGAAAGAGCCTGCCACCACTCTGGATAATTTAATTCCAGGATTGCACTGTGCAGGAGCATTGTTGTGGTGGAGAATCCACTTGTCAGACCAGAGTTCCAGTCTTCCTCCTATTCTCATAACCTTTTTAGAATTTCTAAGTAACAATATTGGTTAACCGTTATACCAGGTTCTATGAACTTGTAGTGAACTAACACACCAGCATGAACAGCATGCAGGGAAGGAAGGATAATACAACCCAGGCTGCTAAGTGGCGGAGCTGCGGTCCAAAGAGGGCTGTCATTCATGGATTGCAATCCACCATTCAGGGCTGCCAGCAGAAAATGTAACAGTGAAGCCCATAGACAGGAGCCTCTCATAGGGGCCCTAGAGCAGTGCCCGAATGAGCCCGGGCCCCTCAGGATGCTCGGTCCCCATACATGTGTATGGGCTGCCCCCCCCCCGATGGCAGCCATGGGTGTGCATGCGTACAGGAAGTGCCTGGAAGATCCTGAAGTAGCTGCACTGAGATGCAAAAATGGATGTAAAACAGTGAAAACACTATTTCCTGGCACCAACATGGCAGCATAGATGTGGTAGTATTCTGCCATGGATTGACACCAGGAAAGGAAAATTACGATAAGTATTTGATTCAATTTTCTGTTTTCCTGGTGCCAACATTGCAGCATACATATGGTAGCATTTTACAATGGATTGGCATCAGGAAAGGAAAATAATGGTAAGTATTTGGTATAATTTTCAATTTTCCTTTGTGCCAACATGGCAGCATACATGAGCTGCACAAAGATGCAAAAAATGGATGGAAAACAGTGAAAACACTATTTCCTGGCACCAACATGGCAGTATAGATGTGGTAAGTATTTGAAGAAATTTTTCATTTTCCTGGTGCCAACATGGTAGCATACATGTGGTAGTATGCTGTCGTGGATTGGCACCAGGAAAGACATACTACAGTAAGAATTTGAAACAATTTTAAGTTTTCCTGTTGCCAACATGGCAGCATACATATGGCAGCATGCTGCAGTTGATTGGCAACAGAAATGGAAAATTACGATAAGTATTTGAAGCAATTTTCAGTTTTCCTGGTGCTAACATGGCAGCATACATGTAGTAGTATGCTGCTGTGGATTGGCGCCAGGAAAGGAAAATTACGGTAGGAGTTTGATACAATTTTCAGTTTTCCTGGTGCCAACATGACAGCATACGCGTGGTAGTATGCTGCTGTGGATTGGCACCAGGAAAGGAAAATAATGGTAAGTATTTGATACAATTTTCCATTTTCCTGGTGCCAACATTGCAGCATAAATGTGGTAGTATGCTAACATGGATTGGCACCATGAAAAGGAAAATGCCAGTAAGTAATTGAACAATTTTCCTGATGCCAAAATGGCACCAAACTACCACATGAATGTTGCCATAGATTGGCATCAGCAAAAGAAAAATTACGGTAGGTATTTGGAACAATTTTCAGTTTTCCTGGTGCCAACATGACAGCATACACGTGGTAATATGCTGCTGTGGATTGGCACCAGGAAAGGAAAATTACGGTAAGTATTTGATGCAATTTTCAGTTTTCCTGGTGCCAACATGACAGCATACACGTGGTAGTATGCTGCTGTGGATTGGCACCAGGAAAGGAAAATTACGGTAAGTATTTGATGCAATTTTTTGTTTTCCTGGTGCCAACATGGCATCAAACTACCACATGAATGTTGCCATGGATTGGCATCAGGAAAGGAATATTACGGTAAGTGTTTGGTACAATTTTCAGTTTTTATTAAAAAAAAATCATAGCAACTGTTTACGATACACAGTGCTAAAGCAAACTAATAGCCAGATTCAGAGAGAGTTACGCCGGCGTATCAGTAGATAAGCCGTCGTAACTCTGAATCTGCGCCATCCTAAATTTCAGTGTATTCTCAAATTGAGATACACTTAAATCTAGCTAAGATACGACCGCGGGCGCAGTCGTATCTTAGCTGCCTATTTAGGCCGGCCGCTAGGGGCGTGTACGCTGATTTACGCCTAGAATGCGTAAATCAGCGAGATACGCCTATTCACGAACGTACGCCCGGCCGTTGCAGTAAAGATACGCCGTTTACGTAAGGCGTTTTCAGGCCTAAAGATATTCCACCAAAAAGATGGCGCAGCCAATGTTAAGTATGGACGTCGGACCCGCGTCTAATTTTAAAATGTTTACGTCATTTGCGTAAGTCGTCCGTGAATGGGGCTGGGCGTAATTTACGTTCACGTCGAAACCAATAAGTCTTTGCGGCGTAATTTGGAGCATGCGCACTGGGATATGTCCACGGACGGCTCATGCTCCGTTCGTTAAAAACGTCAATCACGTCGGGTCACGATTCATTAGCATAAAACACGCCCACCTCTTCACAATTTGAATTAGGCGCGCTTAGGCCGGCACATTTGCGCTACGCCGCCGTAACTTAGGACGCAAGTGTTTTTTGAATACAGCACTTGCCTCTTTAACTTATGGCGGCGTAGCGTATATGTGATACGCTACGCCTGCCTAACGTTAGGCACCTTTACGTGAATCCAGCTATAAATGTCATTCAGTTGGGATTTACATCTACTTGAAACATAGTCAACTGTTGCATAGGAACCAGCAGTCATTTTTTTTTTCTAGAGACACAAATTATAGTTTTGAATATTCATTGTACCACACTGATACTATTAAGATAATAATGTCCTATCAGCAGCATTTCATGTAAAATGTCTGCTAATGGTGTGTAATACATTTAATTCAGACCATTAGCTCACCATGGTATACGGTATGTGTCAAGTGATAGCTCGCAAAACCACCTATTTTGCTCCAAGCAATGTTATATATAATAAACTGCCATGTCTCATAATTTCAATAATATATCATGCATGGCTTATCCACTGTGTATGAAAAATGTAGTGTATAAAAAATGTAGTGTATAAGCACATTGCAAACACTGGTGTACAGTCAAAAGTAGGGACACCCAATGAAAATTGTTGACTTTTTAAAGGGATTGTAAGGGTAAAACATTTTTGGCCAATATCTGATCTATATGCTATATAGATCGTGAATATAGATGTTATTTGTGTTATTATTATTGGCCCGGATTCAAGAAGCAATTGCGCCTGTGTAACCATAGGTTACACAGCGCAATTGCTTACTTGTCCCGGCGTTACGAATGCTCCTGATTCAGGAACATCGTAACGCCGACTGCAGCCTAAAATCTGCGTGGCATAAGGCTCTTATGCCACGCATATCTTAGGCTGCATTCTTGCGATGGCCGCTAGGGGGCGCTCCCATTGTGCTCAGTGTATAGTATGCAAATGCATACTAACACCGATTCACAATGTTGCGCTTGCCCTGCGTACGCAATTTACGTTGTTTCCATACGGCGTGTTTAGCGTAAGGCTGCCCCTCTAATAGCAGGGGCAGCCAATACTAAAGTATACCCGTCGTTCCCGCGTCGCAACGTTCAAATTTTACGTAATTTGCGTAAGTGATTTGTGAATGGCGCTGGACGCCATTCACGTTCACTTTGAAGCAAATGACGTCCTTGCGACGTCATTTGCCGCAATGCACGTCGGGAAAGTTTCCCGACGGAGCATGCGCTCTACACTCGGCGCGGGAGCGCGCCTAATTTAAATGATTCCCGCCCCCTACGGGATCATTTACATTAGGCGCCCTTACGCAGGGAAAGTTTACACAGCGCACACGCAATTTACGGAGCTACTGCTCCGTGAATCGCGGGTAGAGCAGGAAATTTGCGGGGGCACAGGGCAAAAACGCTGCCCTGCGCCTCCGTAACTAAGGGGCAAATCTACCTAAATCCGGGCCATTATTATTTAGTTACCTGTTAGATAACTCTGCTTTTTCAGCACTTCCTTTCCTCTTCCTTTCCTCTCTGTATTCTCTCCTAAACTTCCGTATTTTTTTTTAGTGCAGCTAAAGTGAGGTCAAAAAGACCTCAGGGCCAGATTCACATAGAATTGCCCTGGCGCAGCGTATCAGAGATACGCTACGCCGCCGTATCTTACCTGGCTCTAAGTCGAATCCAGGAAGATTTCACGCCTTAAGTTACGGCGGCGTAGTGTATTTCTCGGCGCGTATTTCAAATTCTGCGGGTAGGGGGGCGTGATTCATTTAAATGAAGCGCGTCCCTGCGCCGATTGAAATGCGCATGCTCCGTTTCGAAATTTCCCGCCGTGCTTTGCGCGAAATGACGTCGCACCGACAACATTTTTTGAACTTAGACGTGAGTTACGTCCTTTCCTATTCACGGACGACTTACGCAAAAAAAAAAAAAAATCTAAATTCGACGGGGGAACGACGGCCATACTTTAACATGGCAAGTCTATCTATACGCCACGAAATAGCAGCTTTAACTATACGCCGGAAAAAGCCGACTAGCGACGGCGTAAGAGAATGCGACGGCCGCGCGTACCTTCGTGGATCGACGGAAAAATCTAATTAGCATACCCGACGCGAAAAACGACGTGAACTCCACCCAGCGGGCGCCAAAGTATTGCACCTACGATCCGAAGGCGTACGCCTGTCGGATCGAAGCCAGAACCCGTCGTTTCTTGGTTTGAGGATTCAAACTAAAGATACGACGCGGCAAATTTGAAAGTACGCCGGTGTATCAGTAGATACGCCGGCGTACTTGCTCTGAGAATCTGGCCCTCAGATCTCATATTTACACTAAAATGCAAAAAAAAAAAAATTATAAAAATATGAAATGTCATTTTTTTTTTACAAATAAAAAAAAATTTCCTTTAAGAGCATTGGACGGAAGTGACGTTTGACGTCGCTTCTGCCTTTCAATGCAATGGAGCCGAGTGGGGGCCATCTATATGTCACTCGGCATCCAGGCAGTGAGGGGAAAGGTACCGATGGCTTCAGTAAGTGGCAGAGACAACCAGAGCGCGGTGTGTCGAAAAAAGGACGTCAATTTTATTTGGGTGCAACGTCGCACAATCGCGCAATTGTCAGTTAACCACTTAACCCCCGGACCACATTGCTGTTCAAAGACCAGGGTACTTTTTGCGATCCGGCACTGCGTCGCTTTAACTGACAATTGCGCGGTCGTGCAACGTGGTTCCCAAACAAAATTGGCGTCCTTTTTTTCCCACAAATTGAGCTTTCTTTTGGTGGTATTTGGTCACCTCTGCGGTTTTTAGTTTTTGCGCTATAAACAAAAATAGAGCGACAATTTTGAAAAAAAATAATATTTTTTACTTTTTGCTATAATAAATATCCCCCAAAAATATATAAAAAAAAACGTTTTTTCCCTCAGTTTAGGCCGATACGTATTCTTCTACATATTTTTCATAAAAATAAATCGCAATAAGCGTTTATTGATTGGTTTGCGCAAAAGTTATAGCGTTTACAAAATAGGGGGTATTTTTATGGCATTTTTATTTGTGATCAGCGATTTTTTTCAGTACTGCGACATTATGGCGGACACTTCGGACACTTTTGACACATTTTTGGGACCATTGGCATTTTTATAGCGATCAGTGCTATAAAAATGCATTGGATTACTATAAAAATGCCACTGGCAGTGAAGGGGTTAACACTAGGGGGCAGGGAAGGGGCTAAGTATGTCCCTGGGTGTGTTCTAACTGTAGGGGGAGTGGCCTCACTAGGGGAAATCACTGATCATCTATTCATACATTGTATGAACAGAGGATTAGCATTTCCCCCCTGACAGGACCGGGAGCTGTGTGTTTACACACACAGCTCCCGGTCCCCGCTCTGTAACGAGCAATCGTGTGTGCCCGGTGGCGATCGCGCCTGCCGGGCACGCGCACGGGAGTCGGGGGCGAGTGAGCCGACGTAGAGCTACGGGCTCTCGCGCAGAAGAACTAACCTGCCTCCGTAGAATGACGGCGGCAGGTCGGCAAGTAGTTAAAGTGACGTAGGTGCCGTATCAAAAGTGCTCTGGTCAGGAAGGGGGTCAATTATTTCGGGGCTGAAGTGGTTAAGTTCACACCTATGCAGGTGGCATTTTGCATATTCCAGGTGCATTTTGCGTTTTTTAATACACGTTTTTGATCCATTGAAGTCTATGGAACCAAAAATCAGAAAAAAAAAATCCCTGGCCCTTTCCATAAAAACCCCATAGGAGACCATGTTATATGGACTATATTACGTTTCTGCAAAATGGAAAATGCACAAAAAAATGCATAGGTGTGAACCAGGCCTTAACCACTTAACCATCACTCTTTAAACAATTCCAAATCCCACCCCCCTCCCCCCCCGTTAGAACTTTGTATAAGCAGCGTGTCTTAACCTTTGGTGTGGCTAACCAACATAAATCTCTTTAGAGAACACCTAAAGAAATTAACAACACGCCAGCCATTAGCGGGCTACAAAATCAATGGAACATTTTAGTTTACACATGCCACAACACATACCCGGCACATCAGGGAACGCCGCGAGGCTGAGCCAATAAATAGCCCACAAACTATGCTGTTAGCAGCTGTAGCAAACCTCTCATTTGATCCAATTACGGGGGAAATCTAGTTTTATTCCCTAACCTTATTTATTAAGACTGGCAGCCGAGAAAATGATATTTGGTGCGAGAAACACAAGCGCAAACTTCTCCGCACGAGTCACATTAAATTGTGAGAGATGCTGTATTAGATTCTTGTTTATTTAAATGAAACGAATATAATAAAGGTAAATTATCTCATTAGACGCAGAAAAAGGCAGATACTAGCAGCACCGTTATCGGATTAACAAGACACATCAGATTAAACAGCACAATTAAGTAGCTAGAAGAATTTAGAATAACTTGCATATCATAGCTGCTTCTTACCAATTGCTTAATTGTCACTGTTTTCCAGCTATGAAGTTTGTTTCTTAAATTCTTTTTTTTTTATCATTGGTCAGTCCATAAAATGATCACGTTTACTTTTAGCATTAATTTGCCTCTCATTAAAGTGATTCTAAATGCAAAAAATATATGTTTTTAAATTACAAAAATGTTAAAGTAATTGTAAAGGTTATTTATTTTTTTAAATAACAAACATGTTGGCCCAGATTCTCGTAGGAGATACGACGGCGTATCTCCAGATATGCCGTCGTATCTCTAAATCTGAGCCGTCGTATCTTGGCGCCTGATTCAAAGAATCAGATACGCCAAAATTTCACTAAGATACGACCACGCGGCCATCGTATCTTAACTGCATATTTACGCTGGCCGCGTGTACGCTGATTTACGCCTAGAAATATGTAAATCAGCTAGATATGCCAATTCACGAACGTACGCCTGTCCGTCGCATTACAGATACGTCGTTTACGTTAGGCTTTTCCCGGCATAAAGTTACCCCTGCTATATGAGGCGTAGATGAGGCGTACCAATGTTAAGCGACAGCGACAAATTTTTCCCGTTTTACGTTGTTTGCGTAAGTCGTTTGCGAATAGGGCTGTGCGTCATTTACGTTCACGTCGAAAGCATTGGCTTCTTGCGGGTTAATTTGGAGCATGCGCACTGGGATACTTTCACGGACGGCGCATGCGCCGTTCGTAAAAAGCGTAATTTACGTGGGGTCACATTAAATTTACATAACACACGCCCACATCTTCCACATTTGAATTAGGCTTACGCCGGCCTATTTACGCTACGCCGCCGCAACTTTGGTTTGAGAATACTGCACTGGCCTGTCAAAGTTGCGGAGGCGTAACGTAAATAGGATACGTTACGCCCGCACAAAGATGCGCGCTTCTACGTGAATCCGGGCTGTTATGTTTACCTACTCTGTGTAAGGGTTTCACACAGAGCGGCCTCGATCCTCCCCAGGCGGCGCTCCTGGCTCCTCCTGTTCATCGGGTGCCCCCACAGAGAGCTGATTTCCAAGGGGACTTTGAACAAGTTCAGGTAAAAAAAAGTGACAGCCAAGCAACTAGTGTTTTTTAGAAGAAGGTCAGCGATGGCAGTTTAAACATTTCCCTCAGAACAATTTCAGAAAAAGAAACGTGGGCATGGTTGGTCAAGGTAAGTTGGGTTGAAGTAGATCACAGCAATTTGCCTGTAAAGATATGGGTTCATTTTTTTCTTTGATGCTATCCCACAATTGGTTGTATCACAGGGGGCAACAAGCTTACAGTTATGTTTATTATTTGCTTTGATATTGTTCAGCCAGATTAAAAATTCACTCATTCAAGGATCACATGTACATGTGCATGTTTCAGCCTTTATGTCAAATCTGGTCTTCACCTTCCGTCACTATAGCCTTGAAGGTGCACCTAGAAAAGTGATGGCAAACCTTGGCACGCTAGATGTTTTGGAACTACATTTCCCATGATGCTCATGCACTCTGCAGTGTAATTGAGCATCATGGGAATTGTAGTTCCAAAACATCTGGGGTGCCAGTGTTCGCCATCACTGACCTATACCAACCTTTCCAACCGTTTCAACACAGAGGAACTCTTAAAACACTTTTTCTGTTTCAGGGAACCCCTGCTTAAAATTACAATATTCACAACAACACATTAGTGTGATGGTTAGTGGGAAGAATGTCCCTTACATTTGTTGTCATTGGGAAGAATTACCCCCTTACAGATAACTAAAAAGATCAATGGTGTGAGTGGGAACCTAAGAGGCAGAAATTGCTCATTGCTCAAGGAACCCCTGGCAAACTCTGGAGGAACTTTAGGGTTTCATGGAACCCTGATTGGGAAACCCTAACCTATACAATACAATTGTTATTCCCACTACCCTATACGCCAGCAAAACCTAGAAGATCAAAAAAAAAAATCACTCAAAAATTTAACTAATTTCACCAGAAATGCCTGTTGAAAAATGATATGCAACACATACAGAGACTAAATCACGAATTAGGAAATCTTGAAATACAGTGGTATGCAGAACATAGAAGAAGGTATTGTCAAAGGCCATAGTTGGCCTACCAATCCACTGCACACCCAAGGTTGCAATGTGTTCGATGCCACCACCTATAAGAAAGTGGAAACTAGGAAGACCGCCAACAACCTGCCATTCCACCTTTACAAAAGACTTGAAAGCCATCATGGTTCCATAGGACAACATTTTATGGAAAACCCTTACTTCAAAATGTGAAAAAAAATGCACAAGGAGGAAGTAAGTTTTCTCGGTAGGAAAAAAACTATGTTTTTCCTGAAGGGATTCCTCTCAAGCCTGCCGCACACGTTCAGGCCAAATACCGCCCGTCCAAAGCGCGGTGACGTACACCACATACGACGGGACTTTAAAGGGGAAGTTCCATTCAAACGGCGCCACCCTTTGGGCTGCTTTTGCTGATCCTTGTGTTAGTAAAAGTTTGGTGAGAGACGATTCATGCTTTTCAGCGTTGTGCTTTTCAGTCCGTTACAGCGCGACGAATGTGCTATCTCCATTACGAACGCTAGTTTTACCAGAATGAGCGCTCCCATCTCATACTTGATTCTGAGCATGCACTGGTTTTTTTCCCCTCAGAAAAGCATACACACGACCGCTTTTCCCGACGTGAAGGAGTCCACCAGGAGTTCCCAGCGGGAAAAAAGAAAACATGTTCTCTTTTTTTTCCCAGCAGTTTTCCTGCGGTGGAGCATACACACACCCGGGGATTCCCGGTCAAAAGCTCTAATGGCAGTTTTCCTGCCGGAAAAACTGGTTGTGTGTACGAGGCATAAGAAAGTGAGCATATCAATCTGGAAGTATAATTTTTTTTAAGTTTACCTATTACACTTGTGTTCAATGAGTAGGTTATTTTAACTCATCTAAAAAACTTTTTGAAGTTGTAAAGAAATCACATGTAAACCAGTTCATACCACCAACTTGTTTTTGTCTTGTTTTTGACTGCTCAACCAAAGTCTTTTCTTGTACTAAGCTTAACATTAGAAAAAATATTATAACTAATGCATTACTTTATTTATAGACAAGCTGTACGGTATTTAGGCTGTGATCAGTCCCATTCCTACTTTCTGTAAGACATTAAAGGTTTAATATGTTGCCAAGCAACATGGATATTACAAAGTTAGCAAAAAAGTATATATATATAAGAAAGTACAAAACTTATACCAAAAAGCGAAAAACAAAAATGTATCTAACAACCCTTTAATCAAAGAAACAATATGTTTTATAAATATACTGTACACAGTATATATCTTCTCTCCCAGTCCCAAGATATAAAAAACTTCATGGACAGATACATAAAATGTTGTTAAATTCTTAAACATGCAGATAAAATCATGGAGGATACTTACTGTGCAGGCCTGCTGTTATTATACTGTATCTGTTATTTATATCTGTCTATCTATATATGTATATATACACTGTATATCTATATATATACACTGTATATCTATATATATAGAGAGATATCTATATATATATAGATATTAGGGATGGGCCAAACAGCCCCCGGTTCGGTTTGCAGCAGAACATGTGAACAGGAAAAAAATTTGAACACGCGAACACCGTTAAAGTCTATGGGAAATGAAAAATCAAAAGTGCTCATTTTAAAGGTTAATATGCAAGTTATTGTCATAAAAAGTGTTTGGGGACCCGGGTCCTGCCCCAGGGGACATGTATCAATGCAAAAAAAAGTTTTAAAAAGGGTAGTTTTTTCGGGAGCAGTGATTTTAAGTGAAACAATAAAAGTGAAATATTCCTTTAAATTTCGTACCTGGGGGGTGTCTATAGTATGTCTGTAAAGTGGAGCTTGTTTCCCATGTTTAGAACTGTCCCTGCACAAAATTTAATTTCTAAAGGAAAAAATATAATTTAAAACTACTCGCGGCTATTCATAAATTGTCGGGTCCCGGCAATACAGATCAAAGTCATTGCTAAAAAACGGCAAACCAAAGAAAAAAATGAGTGGGGTTCCCCCCAAATTCCATTACCAGGACCTTCAGGTCTGGTATGGATATTAAGGGAAACCGTGTGCCAATTTAAAAATAAATGGCGTGGGGGCACCCCTCAAAATCCATATCAGACCTTTCAGGTCTGATATGGATTTTAAGGGGAACCCTACACCAAATTAACCAAAAAAATAGCTTGGAGTACCCCCAATAATCCATACCAGACCCTTATCCAAGCACGCAACATGGCAGGCTGCAGGAAAAGAGGGGGGGAC